>NW_024071705.1:0-6827 GCF_014754425.2 Oryx dammah
GTGCGGTTCGACAGCGACGCCCGGGATCCGAGGATGGAGCCGCGGGCGCGGTGGGTGGAGCAGGAGGGGCGGGAGTATTGGGATCAGGAGACGCAGGGAAGTAAGGACACCGCCCTGACTTTCCGAGCGAACCTGAACACCCTGCGCGGCTACTACAACCAGAGCCAGGACGGTGAGCGACGCGGGCCCGGGTCCGGGTCACGACCCGCATCCCCAGGGACCGGCGGGGTCGCCCGAGTCTGCGGGTCTGGGGGTCACCCCAGCACTGAGGGACCCGCCAGACCCCCGGCCCGGGAGGAGCTCGCGGGGACTTGACCCGGTTTCATTTCAGTTTGGGTTTAATCCCTGCGGATGGTCGGGGCGGGTCAGGGTCTCACACCCTCCAGGAGATGTATGGCTGCGACGTGGGGCCGGACGGCCGTCTCCTCCGCGGGTATGAGCAGTTAGCCTACGACGGCAGAGAGTACATCGCCCTGAACGAGGACCTGCGCTCCTGGACCGCGGCGGACTTGGCGGCTCAGATCACCAAGCGCAAGATTCAGCGGCGCGGTGTGGCGGATGACTCTAGGAACTACCTGAACCGCGAGTGCGTGGAGTGGCTCCGCAGATACCTGGAGATCGGGAAGGACACGCTGCAGCGCGCAGGTACGAGGGGCGCGGCGCCTCCCTGATCTCCCCTCGGGCTGGAGCTGGCCTCCCACGAGGAGAAGAAAGTGGGGTCCCTGTGGGAACAGCGCGCCAAGTTCTTGTCAGGAGAGGGAGGAATGGGCCCAGGTTTTCATATTTGGTACAAGATGGTGACTCGCCAGTAGCTTCATTTTTCTGGGCAATTAAGGAATCCAGTGCCTTTGGGGAAGAAGCAGGAAACCATCCCTGAAATAACTGGTCAGCGGTGCCCTTTCACCCTGCCGGCCATCTTGTGACTCGTGACTTTCTCAAGGCCTGTTCTCAGACTAGAGCATCCTGAGGCCAGACTCCAGGTTTCTAAGTCATTCAGTTTCCAACAAAGTCAGGACCATTGCTCTGTATTCTCCCCCTTAAGGTGGAGCATCCTACCGTGGCTCTCACCCTGACTCCGGAACTTTACAAGGACTAGGAGATTTTCCCAGACACCAGAGCCCAGGCTGGTGTCTGGTGTTTGTGCTTTTTCTTTTCAAACTCATTTTCTCATCATTTCTTAGAATGGTCATGTGATGCTTCCTCCATGGCCCATGGGAGTAAAATAAAGTGTGAATTTTCTGATTCTTCTTCCTCAGACCCTCCAAAGGCACATGTGACCTGTCACCGCATCTCTGACCGTGAGGTCACCCTGAAGTGCTTGGCCCTGGGCTTCTACCCTGAGGAGATCTCACTGACCTGGCAGCATGATGGGGAGGACCAGAGCCAGGACATGGAGCTTGTGGAGACCAGGCCTTCAGGGGATGGAACCTTCCAGAAGTGGGCGGCCCTGGTGGTACCTTCTGGAGAGGAGCAGAGATACACGTGCCGTGTGCAGCACGAGGGGCTTCAGGAGCCCCTCACCCTGAGATGGGGTAAGGATGGGGATGGGATGGAGCTTTTCTCAGATAAAGCAGGACCCCTTCAGGACTCAAAGGTCAGGACTCAAGCCTGAGGTCAGGGCCCCTTCCGTTTCCTCCATAGAACCTCCTCAGCCCTCTGTCCCCATCATGGGCGTCATTGTTGGCCTGGTTTTCCTCGTGTTGGCTGTGGTGCCTGGAGCTGTGATCTGGAGGAAGAAGCGCTCAGGTAGGGAAGGGAGGGAGGGATCTGAGTTTTCTTGTCTCACTGAGGGGTTTCAAGCCCAGGTAGAAGTTTGCCTGCCTTGTTCCTGGGAAATACCATCCACACATATGGGCTTGCTGGTCTGGAGCTGATGCTAACATTGACCCTTTTGTAAAGTACATGTGAAAATGAAAGATTTTTTACCTTCATAATTCCAGGTGGGGCCTGTTTCTCAGCACTTGAAGGTCAGAGGGGAAGGTCCCCACTGAGTTCAGACCTCTAGAAGGGTTGGAGATGGTCCAGTCCCCCCCACATCTCCTTTCTTTGTATTCCTGATTCTGTCATGGGTTTTTGGTTACAGTTCCAGAAAGTTTTCTGGGGTTCAGAACTAAGGAGTTTCTCTAGGATATCATGATTCAGTCTTCTCCATGGATTCTCACGTGATGTTTTCTTCTTGCAGGTGAAAACGGAGGGCACTACACTCAGGCTGCAAGTAAGTACAGAGGGGGTGCAATTCCTGAGACCCTTATGAGAGTGCAGACAAGAGGCCATGGGGAGGCTCACCCTCCTCAATGTTCCTTCTCTCGTTTCTCTCCTGTGGGTTCTGACCACATCCTGGTCTTGTTCTTCCCCAGGCAGTGACAGTGCCCAGGGCTCTGATGTGTAACCAGAGCTCTCATGGATCCTAGAGGTGAGACCCTGGAGGGTCTTGACTGGGAGAGGAGTTGGTGCAGGGGGCACACACTGGATGGTGCGGGTCTTTGAGTGGGACATGTGAGCATGTGGGGGGCTGTTGAGAATGTGAGCACTTATATGACTGACCTATACTGGTTCATGAGTCTTTTCTTTCACAGTGTAAAACAGCTCCCTTGTGGGGACTGAGTGGTGCAAGATTCCATATCCCATTCCTGCATTATGACTTAAAAATCTGACTTCTCTTTCTGCAGAAGTCATCTGAATGTGTCTGTGCTGCTATTAGCATAATGTAAAAAAGTGGTGAGCCGGCCTGCTTCTGTCCACCATGACCCCTCCTTACCCTGGACTGTTTTAATGCCATGTTTTATTGCCACCTGGTTAGCCCTTAAAACAGAGTCTAATTTAGGTTTATATTTGGTTGGAAAATAGGACCCGTATGTCAACAATAACTGTTTTCTATTAAGAAAAATATCCTATGATGTAGTGTGAAGGAAGGTTGGTTGCCAGAAGGGAAGAACAGCACTTGTGAGAAACACACAAGTGGCACTCATGTCAATGTGAGTAGATGTTATGCTGTAGCAACCACAATACATTTGGCCTGAGGTCACATTAATAAAGATATAGGGAGGTGCTTAACACTGATCCTGCTTTCCAGGTGGCTCTGTGATAAAGAATCCCTTTGTTGCCAAGAGCCAGGGTGAGGTATCCCGCCGTGGCAAAGGTCATGAGGAAGGAGACTTGGCATACGCAAAGGCGGGATCGAGCCTCAGGGGTCCCCCTGGAAATTCTCGAGCATCTATCCCCAAAACCAGTCTGCCTGCTTTATTGCACTATGCTTTCCACCTACTCTTCTAACATAACAGGGTGCTATTCCCGACCACCTTTCTCTGGAAAGAGTTAACTTAGAGCTCCAGTTAACAGTCTCCTGCATATAAAAAGGAGTGTCTTAGCTCAAACCCCCTGATGGCTCTCTAACTTGCCCGACAATTAGAGACTTTTACAACTTGTGATTGTTTACGGCCCCCAAACCGCGAGAGGCACGAAGCTTAAAGCATCTTAAAGATATAGAGCCTTTTCTAAAAAGGTAAAAATTATATTGGTGATAGGTTTCACTGTTGAGTCAATGACTGCTGCCAGGCCTCCATATTTTTTATGTTTTAGGCACCTGAAGGATATTAATCAATGTAATTGGGATATAGAAAAAGGAATATAGCAGTTTTGATGTTAGCAACACTAGACTTTTGAGTTAATGAACTTTCTCTTTGTTATAAATCACTGTACTCCTCTTTCTTTGTTATAAATCATTGTGTCCTTGCTATGTAAGAATGTAACTTTATTTAGTGCTTTCTGAGAGTGGCACCAGACTTTGGAAAGAACAACAGTTTTAAGGCAAATAAGTTTTCTGGTTGACAGACCCTTATCAGAAAAGGGCCATAAAATGCTAATAGGGCTCCTGGCCAGAAGATGATGTAAATCATCTAAGACTTGTGTATACAGCTAGGTATGCAGAGAGAAAGCCTGGTCTTGATAAGAGTCAGGGCTGCTGACCCTGCATAATTTTGTATTATCCATTGATCTCTATGTACAACCAAAAGTATAAAAAGCTTTTCTGGACAATAAAGGAGGGACCAGTTCTTGGAAAGACTGGTTTCTCCCGTGTGGTCTCTTCTCATTCTCTTCTTTTCTGGCTGAATTCCCATCTGGAGCGTGGAGGCTCGCCATGTCTACTTACTTGCCCTAGCTTCTAAGACCCACATGAGAGGGAGCCCATGGCGGGGCACCCTCCACTATTCAAGCAGGTGCCTGTGACCCTTCGTAGATGGTTCAAGTCCCGTGTCTCGGGGCTTTATTGGCTTTCTATGTAAACCAAGGAATACAGCCTCTTTCCTCCTCTAAATTTCCCACTACACTATTCTTTCCTAATCTGTCTTTTCTAATTAAATAGTCCTTTCTAAGACGCCGACTCTGTCCCTGCTTTGACTTACCCTGGATCCACTGGGGCTAGACCCCGGCAATTTGCCAATGCAGAAGACTCAGAGGAGATGCAGGTTTGCGTCTTGGGCTGGGAAGATCCGCTGGAGAAGGGAATGGCAACTCACTCCAGTATTCTTGCCTAGAAAATTCCATGGACAGAGGAGCTTGGGGGGCTTCAGTCCATGGGTCGCCAAGAGTTGGACGTGAATGAGTGACTGAGCACATCCACAGCGCATTACACTAAGCATTCATTCACACCAGCTGTATGCCAGACACATGACACAGTGTTTTTACATCTGGGAAACATCGCTGCAGTTAAAGGGAAAAATTGCTGGCCTTATGGAGCATGTATTCAACTGGTAGGAGACAGACTATATCTTATCAGTAGGCTAAATAAGGAAAGTGTTCTGTTATGAAAGGATGGGAACAATAGAAAGACGCAGTGGGGAAGGTGATGCAGTGTGAGTGTGAAGACAAGGAAGCTGGCTGTTGTACTAGGGTGGTCACGGTGGGTCTCACTGGGAAAGTGGCCTTTGGGGAAAGATTTAAAGGACATGCTGAGTTACCCCGATGACTGGAGGAGGTTCTTTCCAGGCAGGGGGAACCTCCAGGCAAATGCACCAGGGCAGGAGGATGTCTGTGTGTTTCTGTTAAAGTGAGGAGGCCAGTATGGCTGGAGCAGAACTGAGATGAGATCAGAGGTACAGCCAGACCTTGTAGGCCTGGAGGGTGTTGGAAGTGTTTTGACTTTTGCTTTGAGTGAGATGGGAGTTATAAGATTGTTTTCAGCAGCAGAAGAATGTGGTATGACATTTACTTTTTGATATTTTAACTTTGTTGGAGTATAGCTGACTTATAATGTTATAGAAGTTTTGGGTGTAGAGCAAAGTGATTCAGTTATTCATATACATATATTCATTCTTTTTTAGATTCTTTTCTCATATAAGGAATCACAGAATATTGATTAGGGTTTCCAGGGCTATACAGTAAGTCCTTGTTTGTTGTCTGTCTTTTCTGAAGTAATGTATGTATGTTCATCCCAGGCTTCTAATTTAATCCTCCCACATGTTCCCTTGGGAACCATAGATTTGTTTTTGATATCTGTTTGTCTGTGTCGTGGACTTCCTGGTGGCTCAGATGGTAAAGCCTCTGCCTACAATGCGGGAGTCCTGGGTGTGATTTCTGGGTCAGGAAGAGCTCCTGTAGAAGGAAATGGCAACCCACTCCAGTACTCTTACCTGGAAAATTCCATGGATGGAGGAGCCTCGTAGGCTAGAGTCCATGGGGTCGCAAACAGTCAGACACCACTGAGCGACTTCAATGTCAATGTATTAAAAAAAAAAAAAACTGTCTGTGTCTGTTTTGTAAATAAGTTCAGTTGTATCTTTTTAAAAAACTAGATTCCACATATGAGTGATATCTCAGGTGGAATCATTGTCTTTCTCTGACTGACTTACTTCACTTAGTGTGATAATGTCTAGGTCTGTCCTTGTCACTGCAAATGACATTATTTATCCAAATAGGTCCAAGATGGCAGATGAGTCCACTTCTGCTAGACCCTGAGCCTCAGTATGCACTCCACATCAACAAGCTAAATGACACACCCACAGGTGCTATGACCGTTTCAAGGCAGATCATTAAGGCAAAAGTTTGACCACGGTCCAATTCCTTGAAATCCCACCACTTTCCCAAAATAGCTGGAATACTCCCCTCACTTATTAGCCTATGAAATCACCCACTCTTATAAAAACTGACAACTCCATGCCCTCTTGCGACTCTCGCCGTCTGAGATGGCTTACACAATGTCTACAGAGTGTGTTTCTCTCTAAAAAATCCACTTTTTACCTATCACTTTATTTCTCACTGAATTCATTCTGAGAAGAGACATCAAGAACCTGAGAATCAGTAAGTCCTGAGACCAGATGTGATGTCAGTTAAAAGAATGTGGATTTGAGTCCCAATCTGAGTTGCCCAGTTTCACTTGGATTCTTTGTCCCGCATCTTAGCTTCCATATCTTCAGCTCAGACTCCCCAGGGCTCTGCCCTCCCCTTTGTGTGATCATAGTGCAGGAAGGCCTGACCATCCAAGTGTCTACCAGCAGAAAAGCTGGCCTGCACAGATCCATCCTGGGACAGCACCGTGATGTTGTAACAAAGACTGTGGGATCCTGGGGAAGGAGGAACCGCAGATGAAGCTGCTTTCTGGAGTCAAGTGCACATCAGATGTTTCACAGACAAGTTCTGTGTCCTGACCTGCTCCAGGTGCTGAGGATGCAGAACACGCATGTGTACAAGGGACCAGAATGAAGAGTTCCATAAGGGAAAAATAGGAAAGAGAAGGAGGGAGAGGGGACTCGAGGAGTGGAGGAGAGGGTGGAGATGGACACACGTGTAGGACACGTGCCAGGGCAGGGAGGCACCGGCTCCCTAAGGGT
>NW_024071706.1:0-6825 GCF_014754425.2 Oryx dammah
ACAGACTTATTCTATAGGCAATGCTATCAGAAATGTGAAATGTCTGGCTTTTACTGTTCCATTCAAGAGCAAGTTTTTACTCTTACCCCTAAGCCTGAGTACTTTCACCTATCCCATTCCACCATAAAAGGTGGAATAAAGTCACCTTTTATGGTGAGTTCCTTTCACTGCTGGTGCAATCAGTGACAAATTCTCCAAGTCAAGAGTCGCGCCTCCAACCTGTGACAACGCTCATTCAATGGCAGTGCTTTTCCTAAATGAGCACAGGGAGCAGGTGGGGCACAGAGAGCCCTGACTTGCCCCATCCCCTTTTCATGTCTCACTCTCATGTCATCACTCACCCTGTCTCACAAGGGTGGAGGAGAGAGAATAGAGGACAGAAACCTTCAGAATGAGTTACTTTCATAGAATTGGTTATCAGATTTTAACTAGAGAATTTTCAGGGCTCAGTACTGCTAAGTCAATGGAGACATATGAGAGACATACATGGCTAGGTCCTCAGCCAAAAAACCATCATAGAACCCCAAATTCCCCGATACAGGACCACATGAAACAGCAGTGTTTGCTAGTCTCCTTGCTCTTCAATACAGAAGAAATGAGAGTGGAGTGTGAGGAAGAAAAGGTGAAAAACAGATGCCTGGTTGGGTACAAGATGAAGGGGAGTTGGGGGTCATGTTACCTATGCTCCTGAGGACATAGCTTGCTAAGAGATGGGGAAAAGAGACACATGTTGACAGGGTCATGAGCCAACAGAATTATTTCCTGGGGTCATTTCCCAGTCAGTATGTCCCCACGGCTCTGCAACCCAGCTGACCAGTACTGCCCTTGAGCCTGTAGTCATCAGCTGGGAAATGAAACTGAAACCCTACACAATGGAAAAGTTCTGCTCAGTAAGCATACTCACCTTGATCCCATTAAAATTGTCAACAGCCAGAATTGTGCTCCTCTGGTCTTCATAGCAGAGGAAACAGAATCCTTTGGATTTCCCAGTCTTCTTGTCCCGTACCAGATTAATGTTAACAATCTCCCCGTATCTATTTAATTTATAAAAGAGTAAGACACTACTGATTTAAAATGTAAAAACTTTCAGATTGGATGACAAAACAAAATTCAAATAATATAATCTGTACAGGAGACACACTGAGAACAAGACGATAAAAGAAAGATTAAAAGTTAGAAAAAGATATATCAAGAACACCTAATTTAAAAAATGGGTGGTAGTATTAAGATCAAAGATGAATTCAAGGCCAACCAAAAAAAAACATTTAAATGTGACTAAGAGGACTCTTTTACACAGAAAAAGGTCCTAATACATAAGTCATGAAATTTTATACATAAATTAACACATCCAAAATTTTAATTAAAAATACAAAGAGCAACTAAGAGTGAAAGTTAGAGATTTTAACACACCACTTTGAGTTCATAATACATAAAACTGAGAAAAATAAGTCAGAGGAATTAATTTAAAATTTATAACTACAAATAAATGTATACTTAATAATATAACAATTACATTGTTAAAAACATTAACATCAGACCAGTAGATATACAGATATATTCGATTGTACAAAAAGAGTTTCTTCTCAAGAATCCATGAAACACATATTAAAACTGACTGTAGACTAGATCTCAAAGTAAACCTCAATCATCTCCAAAAACAGCACAGACCATGTTCTCCAATCATAATGTGAAAGAGCTGGGAACAATAATTTCAAAACAAAAAATGCCCTAACTAGAACTTGAAACCTATTCTCCAGGCTAACTACTGGATGAAAGAGAAAGTGAAATAAAATAAAGAAATCATGGTAGACTATTTAGAAAACAACAAAAATGGGAATATATACCAAAACTTAGTGTCTGTGTCTGTTAGTCGCTCAGTCTTGTCTGACTCTTTGCGACCCCATGCACTATAGTCCGCCAGGCTCCTCTGTCCATGGAATTCTCCAGGCAAGAATACTGGAGTGGGTTGCCATTTCCTTCTCCAGGGGATCTTCCTGAACCAAGGATCGAACCGAGGTCTCCTGCACTGCAGGCAGATGCTTTACCGTCTGAGCTACTAGGGAAGCCCACCAAAACTTACAGGATGTGGCTAAAACCACACTCAGGAAAATCTGTGACATTAAAGAATTTTATTGTTAAAAAGGAAAGGGGAATTCCCTGGCAGTCACAGTGGTCAGGACTTGGTGCTTTCACCGCCAGGGTCCAGGTTCAAACCCTGGTCAGGGAACTAAGATCCCATAAGCCATGGGGGAGCAGGGGAGAGTAAATCTAAGGAAGGTAGGTGAAAGTTAATAAAGACATAATTTAATGAAAAAGAAAATAGAAAAAATTCTACCTTACTCATTATATAAAAATTAATTCCAGAAAAGTTAAAGCTTCATAAATTTAAAACTACAGTCATAAAAATACAATAGTAACTGAAGAAATGTTATAACATGATCACATACATATACCTCAGCCCAAAATCTAGCATCTTAAAAGAAAACACTAGAAATGATTCAACTATGGTATTCAGCTATTTAACACTATTTAATATTGTAAGTATTGGCCCATGCAATTAGACAGGAGAAAACAGATATAAAAAAAGAGTAAATATATGTGTATGTATAACTAACTCACTTTGCTACACAGCAGAAACTAATACAGCACTGTAAATCAACTATACTCTCATTTTAAAAATTAATTAACAAATGAAAAAGTAAAGCTATCTCTGTATGAAGATTATATATGATGATATATATAGAAAAACCCAAGAGAAGCAATGATAAACAATGATAAAAACAAACAATATAACAAATCTGTAGGAATAACAGGATATAAAGACAACAAAAATAAACCACCCTCTTACAAACAATAATCATAAGATATAAGGAAAAAGGAGCCCCATTTGTAACAGCAACAACAAAAAGATAAAATACTTAGAAATAAATTTAACAACAAGCAATGTACAAGGTCTATGCAAAGAAAACTCTTAAAAACTACTAAAAGACACAAACACAGTTTTCAATAAATATAAAGACACCTCTTTTTCTTGCATAAGATGACTCAACATTATAAAGATATCAAAATCACCTCCCAAGTTAATACTTCTGTATAAGGGTGACACTCCAATTTGCTGCGGGAAAATATGGAGTTTTAAATAAGTGCTGTTGGGACAACTAGGTAGCTATTTGAAAAAATATGAAATTGGGTCCATATCTCACACTACACATCAGAATAACTCTAAATGGATCAGAGATTTCAATGCATAAAACTGAAACCAAACAAGTATTAGAAGAGAACATGGATGGGTGGGGAGAAATACTTTCTAATTATGACTCAAATCCAAAAGCAATAAAAAGACTGATAAATTTGACCACTGCTGCTGCTGCTGCTGCTTCTAAGTTGCTTCAGTCGTGTCTGAATCTGTGTGACCCCATACACGGCAGCCCACCAGGCTCCACCGTCCCTGGGATTCTCCGGGCAAGAACACTGGAGTGGGTTGCCATTTCCTTCTCCAATGCATGAAAGTGAAAAGTGAAAGTGAAGTCGCTCAGTCATGTCTGACTCAGCAACCCCATGGACTGCAGCCTACCAGGCTCCTCCATCCATGGGATTCTCCAGGCAAGAGTACTGGAGTGGGGTGCCATTGCATTCTCCAGCAATTAGAGGACAGACTATATAGGGACAGCATGAGGGAGTTTGGGGGATGATGGAATTGTCCTTCATCATAATTGTGAGGGTGATTACACAAATCTATTCAAGTATAAAAAAAAAAATCTCATAGGACTGTACATCCCCTAAAAAGTCAATGTTACCATAAGATCATTTAAACATATGAATAAATGGACACATAAAATGTTAAAAATAATAATTTTGCAAAGAAAAAATCACAATAAACAAAGTCAAATGACAAACTAGGAGAAAACGTCTGCAATTTACATCACAGATTAAGGCTAAAAGCCATTTTTTTCCTTTTGCTATAAAGGACATTATCAGGACAACTGGAAGTCAAATAAAGTCTATAGATTAGATAACAGTGTAACAGTGTTGATTTGCTGAATTTGATCCTATCCTGAAGTTAAATGTCCCGGTATTTGGGGAAATACACACTGAAGAATTTAGGGGTAAATGTGCATCATGTCTGCAATTGACCCCCAAATGGTTCAGAAAAAAAAAATGCATATAGGTGGAGAGAAATAATAAAGCAAATGTGATAAAATGCTAACATCTGGGGACTCTGAGTAAAGGGGATATAGGTATTCTTCATTCTATTTCATAACTTTCCTGTTTTAACCCAGAAATTATTTCAAGTATTTCAAAATAAAAAGTAAAAGAAAAAAGAATACAGGAGCTGGCTTGACAGGATGACTACAGACCAAACTGGGACAGTTTGAGCATCAAGAAATAATAATAATGGCAATGTAGTATAACAATCAAATTAAAAAAATAAGTCCACAGCAATACAATAGAGGATAAAGTGTTAAAAACAATGTTAATATCCTTAATACATGAAGGGCTCTTGTAAAATCAGTAAGAAAATGAGGAACACACTAACAGGGAAAAAATAGGCAAATGATCTTAACAGACAATTTACAAAGAAAAAGAATAAGGGCCTATAAGTCTATGAAGAGATGTTCAACCACCCTGATGATGAAATAAAGGCAAAGTAAAATAATAATGAGAAGTCATATGGCAATATTTTCTTAAAATAACCATTACTGATTAGGATTCAGGAAAATGAGCATTCCAGTCAGAGTGAAAACTGATACAACCTTTTCAGAGAATAATTTGACAATGTTTACTTTTGAACTGTGGTGTTGGAGAAGACTCTTGAGAGGCCCTTGGACTGCAAGGAGATCCAACCAGTCCATTCTATGTTTGGGAACGCATGTACACCTGTGGTGGATTCATGTCAATCTATGCCAAAACCAATACAGAATTGTAAAGTAAAAATTAAAATAAATAAATAAATAAATTTTTAAAAAAATAAAAATAAAGGAGATCAGCCCTGGGTGTTCTTTGGAAGGAATGATGCTAAAGCTGAAACTCCAATACTTTGCCCACCTCATGCGACGAGGTGACTCATTGGAAGACTCTGATGCTGGGAGGGATTGGGGGCAGGAGGAGAAGGGGACAACAGAGGATGAGATGGCTGGATGGCATCACTGACTCGATGGACGTGAGTCTGAGTGAACTCCAGGAGTTGGTGATGGACAGGGAGGCCTGGCGTGCTGCGATTCATGGAGTTGCAAAGAGTCGGACACAACTGAGTGACTGAACTGAACTGAAAAATTAATGTCATGAAGGAAACCATCAGGGAGGCATACAAAGATGTATATATCACAATGTACACTGCAGTATAATCCATAACAGCAAAATATTGGAAATAATGCCCAACACTGAAAAGAAGACAATAAGTACATAAAGATGTTAACATTTTTTCCTTAAAGTACATTCTTATTTTATTCTTTGTACTTTTTTCTTTTTTCCAAATGTTTTACAACAACTATGCATTACTCTGATAATCAGAAAACAAAATATTTTTTGAAAGCCACTGTTATCAGTGACACAGGCAATCTTCATGGAGAGCAATGTGCGGAGAACTGGAATAAACACACACACTAGTGATCACCACTCAATGCAAATAAGACAAAAACAGCTCCCAGGTGGAAGACTGGACTAAGCAGAGCTACCACAAAGGCATGGAAGTTATAGGCTGTACCTACTGTGAACTGCCCAATACCCAAGAGTTGGAAAAAGCAGCCTCAGGCCCTGCCAGGGCCCTCTACCATGGCCTTTTTCTTGCCCAATTTCTTTCCCACGGTCTTCTGTCCTATATATGGCCCAACCAATCAGCCAGGGACCTCTGCCCACTGGATGGTCCAACCATTCCATGCCATGGCAATGCCTCTGCCAGGGTGTGCTAGCCACTGTCTGTTTGCCCAAGCTTTTTTATCATGGTTCTCCGCCTGAGGACTCCACAGTCCAGGGGTCATGGCTCTCTGCTGCTCTGAGCTGCCAAGGCCTTCTGCCACCTATGGACTAACTACTCTGTGTAGCTTTGGGGTTGTACCCAACCCTTCTCCCACCAGCTGCCACTACTAGTGTGAGCTGCCAAGACTCTCTCCCACCTAGTGATGCTGCTATCATCCCATAGCAGAATGAAGAATATAAGATTCTCCTATTCATTCTTATCTCTCACCAGCCTGTGATTCTTAAGTCTCCAGTTAGAGAGACTGGCTCTGCTCACTAACCTTACACTCAACTAGAAACAAACAACAAAAATGAAAAATACTACTGCCTAAACCTTTTGCTTTTTTCCCAGTTCCTCTGTGCTTTGCCCTAATCCTACAGTGCCACACAGGTGTGGGCCCAGAATGGCCCCATAATCATGAGTTACCCCTAGTTTATAAGAGCCCAAGGAGATGGGCCAACAGAGTACCTTCCTAGGAGTTCCAGTCTGTTCCAGTGTAGGCTTCAGTGAAAAGACAATAAAAATAGACCAGAATCTCCAAGACAGTCTCCTATATCAACCAACTTCTTGGATTTGGCACATTGGAGAGTTCCAGAACCATGTCCTGGGACTTATCTAGACCAGAACAGAAGCTTCAGGCCTCCCCATGCAGGGAGGCCAGTCAGTCTACAGTTAAAATAAATGGGCTTTTGTGATGCCATAAAATGCATTATGGAAGCAAACTACTCTGATGACCCAGAAGGTAAGAAATAAAAAAGTAAAAAAAAAAAAAGAAAGAAAGAAAAAGAAAAAAAAGAAATAAAAAAGTGACTTACTAAAACTAAAAAAAGGTGACTTACTGTGAGAACACACAAATGATGTCCCCTTCA
>NW_024071707.1:0-6825 GCF_014754425.2 Oryx dammah
AGAAGCCACTGCAGTGAGAAGCCCATGCTGAGAAAAGCCCACACAGCAACAAAGACCGATCATAGACCAAAATATATACATAGGAGTGTGGACCCCTTCTCCCTCGAGGGACAGGCCCTTTTGGCTATGCATTTCATAGCCCACCCTGCCACAGACATCAGGAGTGAGATTTAAAAAGCAACTGCTGGTCCTCAGACCCCTATGAGCAATTTGTTCCAACTGGCTTATTCAGTTTTTGATAATAGGGACATGGTTGAAAAGGCTGAACGCTCCCAGAGAAATATACAAAGGGCTGAAATGATGGTTGTAGCTTTGTCCACTCAGAGATCACCAGAGAGGAAGTCAGCCTTTGCAGGCCAAGCTGGCCATGGTGGACCACAAGGCCCACAAGTACCCAGACCAACCCAGGGTGCCCTGTGTGGACAGAAGGGCACTGGAGGAGAGATTGTGGCAGACTCGCCCTTTTACAGACAGCCAGGGAACAGGAGGAGGGAATGCCCCAGACACCTGAGATCCATGGGGCCCCTCGGCCTTGGATGGCTTCCCAACATTGAGGGGCCCTGAGGTCACAAGTGGCTCTGCCTACAGCACCGTGTGTATAACTAGTGCTAAAGCTCCAGGGGTCACTGAAGCAGGGGCCAAGATGGAATTCCTTGGACACCAGTGCAGTCCTTTCTGTCTTAACCTGAAGGGCTGGAAATTTTAACAACCATAAAAAATACAGAATGGGAACATCAGCACCAACACAGGGCCCGCTTTCCAGGAACCCCCTTTGTGCTCCAAAAATGGCCAGTGGTTTCTACATCGATTTCTGTGCCTGTCACCTCTCTTTTAACTCAAGGGACTTCCTAGTTAAATTAGGCTCCACTCTGATTTTTTTTTTTTTTATGTTCTAATAATCTGCATAGTATTTATTTATTGCGCCACAGAACACCGCCACCCCCTACACATACTGAAGAGGTTATTTAGAGTGGGTTACAACATGGGGCCTGGAGTCTGAAATCTGAGGTACCCTCTTTCGTCATTTTGTAACTTACGTGGGGCATTGTCCAGGCAGAACTGATGTCTCTGTTTGGATACTGCAGAAGGGGCCCTAGGCACACCCATAAAGGCAACCATACCCAGGAGGGTTGATTGGCAGGCTGGAAGACAAACTCCATGACAAAGGCACTTTTACCTCAATAGGGAGCTGGGAGTTGACTGGGAGTGTTGTAGGGGTGGCGAGGAGTTATTTCAATAGAGGTGTTATTTGCAGATTGCTGAGAGAAATGAAGAGAGTTCACCTACACCGGGCCATCTGCAGGGTCAGTAGGGGCTGCTGTATGTCTCTGCTGCCGCAAGGGGAAGGTAATGTAGGCATCATAGCCAAAGAGGCCTGCAGCACATAGGCCCAGTACCCCCGCAGTGATTTTGGAGTTGTTTCCTCTCTCAACGAGCACCACAATGGAGGTGATCAGGTAGAGAATGACCGCTACAAGGGTTCGGAAGAAATCACTCCAAGGCCAGTTGATGATCTGTATCTTGGTGTGCAGGTCACACATGTAGACAACAAAGAAGACGGCGGCAAAGATCATCTCTATCACCGACAAGAAAGAGTACCCTGATGTCGAGGTGCTAAAGCAGATCAAAATCACCAGGCACAGTATAATCTCAGCAAACAGAAGAAATCCCTTTCGGGTGCGGGAGAAGCTGGTGCAGGCGGCCCTGCAGCCGGGGGCGGTGAGGCGCTCGGAATCTGCCATGGTGTGGACCCGAGTCCCAAGAGGCACAGAAGACCTGCTCGCTGGCTCGTGTTTACGAGGACGCTGCACACCAGCCGTCTTGCCAGCCGTCTGGCCGGGAAGGGGCTCCACTCTGATTCTTGAGGGACAAGGAAGCCACCCTTATGACCAAATGATAGTAACAAAACTAAAAAACAGATTAACTCTATAAGAGATAAAAGACTTAATAGATGCTGCAGTATGAAACACTGAGGTTCTGGATCTAGCTACAAATAAACAGACTGAGGCCTTACGTGACGCTCTTCCAGAGTTGGAACCTGTTTTGAGCTACGTAGCCCAGCTGGTAAGGAATCTGCCTGCAATGCTGTTACTGAAAGGTATGTGTTGGGGTTCCAGGCATGTTTTGTACCCCACCCTCATCAGACAGACTCCTCAGGTTCTCGTGTGGGGCCTCACCCCAGGAATGTGCACAGAGCCGCAGATGACTCCGATCTGGATCCTGCATTGAGCACCAGGGCTCTTAGCCTCCACTTCTGAGAATGAGACCAGGCCCTGGGGGAGGGAAGGGCACTCTGCTCTGAGTGGGGCTGGACCAGGGCCTGCTGTGTGACCTGAAGGGCATCGTGGGGTGAGCGGAGGTACCCCCTGCTGCTGTGTGCATGAGGCCTCACCAGGAGGGGAGTGTGATCCGCGGGAAAGTGTGGGAAAGTCCCATGTTGGACTCTGTGCAGGAGTTGACCTTCCTGAGTCTCTCCTGAGACAGTGGCCACAGGGGACTGTCTGTTCCTCATGGTAAGGGCTTCCCTGTGCGTGTGGTTGGTGCAGAGGAAGAGGGTGTGTTGACCCTAAGCATTAAACAGCATGTTTTCCACTTTCATGATAGAACTGTGAAGACTCATGGATGAAGAAGCCCAGAAGAGGAAAGAACAGGAGTCAGGCATGGCTCTTTCTCTGGTAAGGTCATATTCTCAGTAGATTCTCAGTCTGTCCTTCCTGAATTCCCCTTCTCTGGACTCGCTAATCATGTCTGACTCTGAAATATCCTGTCTGACTCTTGTACACCCACACTCACCTGGGGCCTTCCATCAGGGCCTGTTGTCTCTCCACTTAGATCCCGTCTCCCCATGACCTGGTGACCTGGCCTTGTGAGGAGGTTCCCCTGGGCACCATCCTGGGCAGGGCTTCTCACCCATGGGTCTGAGACTGGGTCTTGGTGCTGTTGGACAGCAGGGATTGCTGAGAGCCCATCTGGATGCTCTGTCTGCTCTCTGTTAACCAGGGTAAAGAAGCTGTAGGTGGACCTCAGGTATTAACATGTACAGTACACGGTAAAACCTGCAAAAGAGGCCAATGAGGGCAAATCAGTTCTGAATTTTACAGTACATTTAAAACTAAGTGAGCACCTCCTTGAAAACTTAAGTGTTTGGGAATGGAACAGAACATTCAGAAAGAGATGTCTAGGGAGTGTTTTGTTAAACTGTAAAATCAGGCTTACTACATTTTTTTTCTTTCTTTTTTGACCACATGATGCAGCTTCCAGGGTCTTAGTTCACTGAGTAGGGATCGAACCTGAAACCCTGCAGTGGAAGTGAGGGATGTTAACCACTGGACCATGAAGGAATTCTCCAACTTTACTAATTTTGATTCAGTATTTTCTTAATGGAATAAAGTAATAAATTTTTGATGTTGTTAATAAGTACATACCTAAAATTATTTATAAAAATCACATTATGATTTTTAAAATATAGTTATTTCCTGTAATCTGACTTCATTGCTTGAGTGTCGTTTCCCTAGATCTGGCGAGTGGTGGCCACTCTCTGGTTGCGGTGTGCAGCTTCTCATTGTAGTGGCTTCTCTTGTCTTGCAGCCCAGGCTCTAGAGCACGCTGGTTTCAGTAGATTCACCTCCTGGGCTCTATAGCTCTGGCTCAGAAATTGAGACTCATGGGCTTAGTTGCCCCTCAGCATGTGGGATCTTTGACCAGGCAACAACTCACATCTCTTGCATTGCCCAGTGGATTCTTTACCACTTACCCATAGGGAGGCCCACATATTTTTAAATACCAGTATTTTATAAAGATTGGAAGAAATCTGTATGTTATTTTACTTGTATTACTTTTTATTTATTTATTTATTCATTTTTTGAGCTAGAATAAGATAATGTTGAGGAGTTCCCTGGTAGTACAGTAGCTAAGAATGTGCCTGCCGATGTTGGGGGCACGGATTCCATCCCAGGTCTCGGAAGATGCCTCAGAGCAACTAAGCCCAAGGGCCACAACGACGGAGCCTGTGCCCTAGAGCCCAGGAGCCATTACTATGGAAGCCTGCACTCTCTAGAGCCTGTGCTCCAAAACAAGAGAAGCCACTGCAAGGAGAAGCCCGGGAACTGCAGCTGCAACTAGAGAAAGCCCACTCACTGCAAAGACCCAACATAAGCAAAATAAATAAGCTTGAAAAAGAAATAGAATGTTGACAAAGTTAGTGAATGAAGAAGTAAAATAAAGAAGAGAATGGGAACCCACTCAGTATTCTTGCCTGGAGAATTCCATGGATAGACGAGCTGGTGGGCTGCCCTCAGCGGGGTTGCAAAGAGTCTGGCATGAGTAAGCAGGTAAACAACTTCCACACACAGCAGATTGAGCTCTGAAAAATAAATCTAAGTGTCTAACTTTCCTCTTGCAGATTCTTCAGTGACTTCCAGTAGCTTTTGGAATAAAGTCCTAAATCCATAGATCTTGCATAAATTAGCCTCTGCCTGGCATCACCCCATGTACATTCCCTGTGTCCCAGTCACACTGGCTGACTTTCTGTTCAGTAAATATCTTCCTGCCTCAGAGCTGGCACTCAGGCTGTTCTCTCTGCTTGCAACACTCTTCTGTTTCCCACCTTGCCAATCCTAAGTTTCTTCCTCACAGAGATCTTGTCTGATTTCGCAATGTAGCTTAAGACTTTCTGTTTAATCTTGTCTTAGCACTGGGCCTGTGTCAGAGCACTTATTTCAGTAGTTACAGTAAAATTGTGGATGAAATTGGCTGGCTGGCTGCTAGATTGTAAGCTGCATCATGTTCACTGCTGTATTTCAAGTTTGAGGCACAAAGCTGACGCTGAATGAAATTTGATAGTATGAAAGAAAAAAAAATAAAGACAACTCTTCTTGTTTCAATCAATTGTGTGTTTACACATGCATGCATGAATGCATGGATATGTAACTCCATGGTTTTATTACAAAAACATCCTCTCATAAATAATGGTGTTTTCTTTGTAGCAGTTTCAGTTGTATCTTAAGTGTATTTCATGGCGCTGATTTCTCTGCATCATCACATGAATGATGTGAACTGTAGTCAGAGGATTGACGTGGTGAGGGTTGCGATGGGAGAGGGTGTGATCCTGTATCGTGACCATTTATGCTGTTCTATTGTATTTCAGCTGCCTTGAACTTGTTTCAGGTATTCTCAGGGAACTCTCTGTGGATGCACTTTCCTTCTCTGCTAGTTAACTGGTTGATTCTTTAGGTTCAGTTGTCACTCCCAACCACCTGAGCTCAGGTGCTGTTGCCTCATTTCTTACCTGTTTGATCTGAGTGATTTCTTAGAGTGAAAGATTTTTCTCCCCAGTGAGGTGGACGAGATCTTTCTCTAACGTGCTGTTTTGTTGATGACAAGTTCATCCGTGTGAAGTCTTTAGAGTAATGCTTAGTGTGTAAGACGTGCTGAAATACCTGTCTTCAGTGTGATGATGTCATCATCATCACAATATGTGTTGTTTTAAAGTCACTGTGGACTTTGTCGTCTCTGAAGACACCAGTCTTGCTGTAACTCACATAGATAGTGACACTATGTCACTCAGTGTGTTGAATGTAACACTTCTGCATAGACAACCCAGTGCTGGTTTTAACTTGTATATTTTTCACGTATTTTCCACATTCATGACAAATTCATGTTGATTGCAGGATATCATAATCTTAGGGAAAAAGTGGAAATTTTACAGTTTGCTTCAAGCAGCTTTTAATGGATTTATCAGAATATTACTTCAATTGAATTGAGCTTTACCCTTCTCACCTCTTCTCATTTTGTGTGAAACTAAGAATCCTCCTCAGGGCCCATTGGTGGAATGTGTTTTCATTTCAGGCACAGTTGAGCTTCAAGGATGTGTTCCTAGATTTCACTGCTGAGGAGTGGGAATGCCTGGACTCTGCCCAGAGGACCTTGTACCAGGATATGATGATGGAGACCCTCAGGAACCTGCTGTCTGTGGGTGAGGATCATTTCCCTCTGAAGTAGGGATCTGCCCTGGGAACCTCTGCACATTCCCTCTGTACCTTTTGAGATCCCCTCTTTTTCTTGACTAAGCTCAAAAGCTTGTTGACTCATATATGTAAAGCTTCATGATTGGTATCAGGAGTTTAAACTTGTCTTTCCTTCAGGTGACCTGCCCACTCTGTGATACACAAGGAGTTTCTCCACAGCTCGAGTGTTTATAAAGCTGATTTCAAATGTTGAAATCTCCAGTTGCCTGCTTTCTAGCCCTGTTGGTTCAGTAGTTCTTAGGTAGGAACTAGATACCTGCTGTTCCCTGTGCATTCAGAAGGAGGCAGAGAGTAAATTCATTTGAGAAGTATTTTCCTGTCGGTTTGTAATGTCCTCACTCCTTGGCTGACGAAAGAGCTGGATTCTACACCTGCCAATACAGGAGACACAGGTTGGATCCTTGGCCTGGGAAGATCCCACACGTCACAGAGCAGCTACGCCTGTGTGCCTCAACTACGAGCCAGCACTCTAGAGCCTGGAAGCTGCAACTACTGAGCCCACATGGGACAACTACTGAAGCCCGTGCACCCAGAAGAAGCCGCAGCAAGTGAGGAGCATGAGCACTGAGACTGGAGCGTAGCCCCTACTTGCTGAACTTGGAGAAAAGACCAAGCAGCAACAAACACTCACCCGAGCCAAAAGAAATGAATACACAAATGTATGAAAAATAACAGATACATTTATTTGAAAAAGAGAGAGAGAGGTTGGATTCTGGAAGAAGCCACAGTATATGGCATTACTTCGAGTAGGAACTTCTGTTTCTGATCTGAACGTTATCTCCATTCTTGTGGCACAAGG
>NW_024071708.1:0-6820 GCF_014754425.2 Oryx dammah
AAACCCAAGTAAGATGGTAGGTGTTGCAAGAGGGCATCAGAGGGCAGACACACAGAAACCATACTCACAGAAAACTAGTCAATCTAATCACACTAGGACCACAGCCTTGTCTAACTCAATGAAACCAACCCATGCCTGCTGGGCAACCCAAGACGGGCGGGTCATGGTGGAGAGGTCTGACAGAGCCTGGTCCACTGGAGAAGGGAATGGCAAGCCACTTCAGTATTCTTGCCTTGAGAACCCCATGAACAGTATGAAAAGGCAAAATGATAGGATACCAAAAGAGGAACTCCCCAGGTCAGTAGGTTTCCAATATGCTACTGGAGATCAGTGGAGAAATAACTCCAGAAAGAAAGAAGGGATGGAGCCAAAGCAAAAACAATACCCAGCTGTGGATGTGACTGGTGACAGAAGCAAGGTCCAATGCTGTAAAGAACAATATTGCATAGGAACCTAGAATGTCAGGTCCATGAATCAAGGCAAATTGGAAGTGGTCAAACAGATGGCAAGAGTGAATGTCGATATTCTAGGAATCAGTGAATTAATATGGACTGGAATAGGTGAATTTAACTCAGATGACCGTTATATTCTACTACTGCGGGCAGGAATCCCTCAGAAGAAATGGAGTAGCCATCATGGTCAGCAAAAAAGTCTGAAATGCAGTACTTGGATGCAATCTCAAAAACGACAGAATGATCTCTGTTCATTTCCAAGGCAAACCATTCAATATCACCATAATCCAAGTCTATGCCCCAACCAGTAATGCTGAAGAAGCTGAAGTTGAACGGTCTATGAAGACCTACAAGACCTTGTAGAACTAACACCCAAAAAACATGTCCTTTTCATTATAGGGGACTGGAATGCAAAAGAAGGAAGTCAAGAAACACCTGGAGTAACAGGCAAATTTGGCCTTGGAATGCGGAATGAGGCAGGGCAAAGACTAATAGAGCTTTGCCAAGAAAATGCACTGGTCATAGCAAACACCCTCTTCCAACAACACAAGAGAAGACTCTACACATGGACATCACCAGATGGTCAACACCAAAATCAGATTGATTATATTCTTTGCAGCCAAAGATAGAGAAGCTCTATACAGTCAGCAAAAACAAGACCAGGAGCTGACTGTGGCTCAGATTATGAACTCCTTATTACCAAATCCAGACTCAAATTGAAGAAAGTAGGGAAAAACACTAGACCATTTAGGTATGACCTAAATCAAATCCCTTATGATTATACAGTGGGAGTGAGAAATAGATTTAAGGGCCTACATCTGATAGAGAGAGTGCCTGATGAACAATGGATGGAGGTTCGTGACATTGTACAGGAGACAGGGATCAAGACCATCCCCATGGAAAAGAAATGCAAAAAAGCAAAATGGCTGTCTGGGGAGGCCTTACAAATAGCTGTGAAAAGAAGAAAAGCAAAAAGCAAAGGAGAAAAGGAAAGATAGAAGCATCTGAATGCAGAGTTCCAAAGAATAGCAAGGAAAGATAAGAAAGCCTTCTTCAGCAATCAATGCAAAGAAATAGAGGAAAACAACACATTGGGAAGGACTAGAGATCTCTTCAAGAAAATTAGAGATACCAAGGGAAACTTTCTTGCAAAGAGGGGCTCGATAAAGGACAGAAATGGTATGGACCTAACAGAAGCAGAAGATATTAAGAAGAGGTGGCAAGAATAAACAGAAGAACTGTACAAAAAAAGATCTTCATTACCTGGATAATCACGATGGTGTGATCACTCATCTAGAGCCAAACATCCTGGAATAGGAAGTCAAGTGGGCCTTAGAAAGCATCACTATGAACAAAGCTAGTGGAGGTGATGGAATTCCAGTGGAGCTATTTCAAATCCTGAAAGATGATGCTGTGAAAGTGCTGCACTCAATATGCCAGCAAATTTGGAAAACTCAGCAGTGGCCACAGGACTGGACAAGGTCAGTTTTCATTCCAATCCCAAAGAAAGGCAATGCCAAGGAATGCTCAAACTACCTTACAATTGCACTCATCTCACAAGCTAGTAAAGTAATGCTCAAAATTCTCCAAGCCAGGCTTCAACAATATGTGAACCGTGAACTTCCTGATGTTCAAACTTGTTTTATAAAAGGCAGAGGAACCAGAGATCAAATTGCCAACATCCACTGGATTATGGAATAAGCAAGAGAGTTCCAGAAAAACATCTATTTCTGTTTTATTGACTATGCCAAAGCTTTTGACTGTGTGGATCACAATAAACTGTGGAAAATTCTGAGAGACATGGGAATACCAGACAATCTGACCTGCCTCTTGAGAACTCTGTATGCAGGTCAGGAAGCAACAGTTAGAACTGGACATGGAACAACAGACTGGTTCCAAATAGGAAAAGGAGTGCGTCAAGGCTGTACATTGTCACCCTGCTCATTTAACTTATATGCAGAGTACATCCTGAGAAACGCTGGGCTAGAAAAAGCACAAGCTGGAATGAAGATTGGCGGGAGAGATATCAATAACCTCAGATATGCAGATGACAGCACCCTTATGGCAGAAAGTGAAGAGGAACTAAAAAGCCTGTTGATGAAAGTGAAAGAGGAGAGTGAAAAAGTTGGTTTAAAGCTCAACATTCAGAAAACGAAGATCATGGCATCCAGTCCCATCACTTCATGGGAAATAGATGGGGAAACAGTGGAAACAGTGTCAGACTTTATTTTGGGAGGCTCCAAAATCACTGCAGATGGTGACTGCAGGCATCAAAGTTAAAAGACGCTTACTCCTTGGAAGAAAAGTTATGACCAACCTAGATAGCATATTCAAAAGCAGAGACATTACTTTGCCGACTGAGGTCCGTCTAGTCAAGGCTATGGTTTTTCCTGTGGTCATGTATGGATGTGAGAGTTGGACTGTGAAGAAGGCTGAACGCCAAAGAATTAATGCTTTTGAACTGTGTTGTTGGAGAAGACTCTTGAGAGTCCCTTGGACTGCAAGGAGATCCAACCAGTCCATTCTGAAGATCAGTCCTGGGTGTTCTTTGGAAGGAATGATGCTAAAGCTGAAACTCCAGTACTTTGGCCACCTGATGCGAAGAGTTGATTCATTGGAAAAGACTCTGATGCTGGGAGGGATTGGGGGCAGGAGGAAAAGGGGACGACAGAGGATGAGATGGCTGGATAGCATCACTGACTCGATGGACGTGAGTCTGAGTGAACTCTGGGAGTTGGTGATGGACAGGGAGGCCTGGCGTGCTGGGATTCATGGTGTCGCAAAGAGTCGGACACGGCTGAGCGACTGAACTGAACTGAACTCAGTGTAATGAATAGCCATGTCTGGATTGGTAACCCATGCCCCATTAGAAACAACTTTATCAACTAGAATTTGGCTTATATTCAGTTTATTTTGCCTTTAGCTTTATAGATCGGCTCATTTTCAAAGTTATTTAGGTCATCACTTCCTCCACCTTCATACTTTCCATACATTTTTAATACAGTTAGTTTGTTTTGCCACATGCTGCATTATGTCGTGGGTTCACTTAACCTCCTAAATAATTTTTATATTTGCATATTTTAAGGAACACGGTGCATAAATTTCTATGGTGTCGGATAAATGCATAGTGTCATGTGTCAACTATTACAGTATCATTAGAAGAGACTTCCCTAAGTCTCTTCCTTAGACTTCCTTGCTCAATCCTCCTCACTCCTCCCAACCCCCAGGCAATCACTGAACTTTCTACCATCTCTATAGTTTAGCTTTTTCTAAATGAAATATAATTTTAATTAAGCAGTTTGTAGTCTTTTTACACTATTTTCTTACACTTCAGTTCAGTTCAGTTGCTCAGTCGTGTCCAACTCTTTGCGACCCCATGAACCGCAGCATGCCAGGCCTCCCTGTCCATCACAAACTGGCAGAGTCTACCCTTGGTTATATGCATTTCCATTCTTTTGTGTTTTTTCTGGCTTTTTAACTCATTTCTTTTCATTGTTAATGAGAAATTCATTGCAATTTTTTTCTTGTTTCTCTCTGGGTAAGCTGTTTCCCATTTATCCTAGCTCCTTTTAAGATTTTGTCTTTTGTTTTCTTTGATTTGAATATATATGATAATATTTAGATGTTGCTTTTTTTTTCACATCTATGTTGCTTACTACTCTCTGAACATCCTGGAACATTAGTTTGGTATCTGTTTGGAAAGTTCTCATCCATTATTATTTCAAATATTTTTTGTTCCATTCTTCTTTTTTTCTGTTATTCAAATTATACACATTTACCTTTTGAAACCATTTTATGTTTCATGAATGCTCTGGGTTTTGTTTGTTTTTCATTCCTTTTTTCTTTGTATTTCATTTTGGGAATTTATACTGACATATCCTCAAGCTCATTGATATTTTTCTTCAGATATTTCAAATCTATTGATGAGCACATTAAAGGCATTCTTCATTTTTGTTATTATTTTTTATTCCTAGCATTTCCTTTTGGCTCTTTGTTAAGGTTCCCAAATCTCTGCTTACATTGCCCATCTATTCCTGTATGTCATCTACTATCTTCATTAGAGCTTTATATTAATCATAGTGAACTTACATTCCCTGTCTGATAATCTCAACCTCTCTCTCACATCTGAATCTGTTTTTAAGGATTGCTTTGTGGCTTCAGACTGCTTTTTCCTGTCTTTCAGCATATCTTGCAATATGTTTCAGAAATTGAGTCATGTGATGTTTGACCATATAGTGTTAGAGTTTATGTTAACCTGTTTAGGAGTTGGGCTGTATTTAATATTTGGTGAAACTGTTAAGTGTCAGAGATTTCAAATTCATCTATTGTCCTTGTTTTTGTGTCTCTCTTGACTGTGTCTCTCTTCCCTTTTTACTCCTCAGAAGGAATCTGTATCTTGAATCGCTTTCAGTTGTAATCCACTGATATTATACTGGAGCCCTCCTTGGTTGTGGTCAGGTGTGAAAAAGGGGACGTGTTGTATAATTTTAGGTTTACATTTTAGTGGACCTGTTCTTAATAATCACAGTTGTCAATCCAGTAGAACAGTTTTTGTTCCTTTAGATGAGACAAGAAGTTCAGAGCCGCGGGGACTAGAAGGAATGTCCTTACCCCAGGTGGGTTAAGGTTCTGGTAAAATCTTTGCTGCTGGAGGCTAAGAACTTTTTATGAACAATGCTCTGACTTATTCCACAATGATTATTCTCATCTTTTGCTTGCTAGAGAAATTCATCTTAAGAATCTTACAGGGTTCCTGAATACAGAGCCCATAAATATGTGTCCCTCACTAAGACAGTCCCTAGGAAATCATCGTTCTCATATTAGTCCAGACTCAACCTCCAGCAATTTGTCAAAATTAGCATTTAAGTGTTCTTACCAGCTAATTGTCCTAGTCGGAGAAGGCAATGGCACCCCACTCCAGTACTCTTGCCTGGAAACTCCCATGGACAGAGGAGCCTGGTAGGCTGCAATCCATGGGGTCGCTAAGAATCAGGCATGACTGAGAGACTTCACTTTCACTTTTCACTTTCATGCGCTGGAGAAGAAAATGGCAACCCACTCCAGTATTCTTGCCTGGAGAATCCTAGGGACAGAGGAGCCTAGTGGGCTGCCATCTATGGGGGTCACACAGAGTCGGACATGACTGAGTGACTTAGCATCAGCAGTAGTAATGGTTCTAGTAGCTTGTACTTCATGTAAGTAAATCTTAGCTATTACCCTCTGGGTTGTCCTGTCTTCTCCAGATTTAAGGGTAAAAGTTTGCCCTATGGTCTCAGTTTTCTAATGAGCATTAGAAAAATCATTGGTTTTCAAGATTGTTTTCAGTGTTTTCTTATTGTAATGATGGAGATGTTGACTTCTAATTTCTTTACAAGTCAGAGCTGAAACTGAAAGTCAATAAATTCAATTTTAATGTATTAATATTAAAAGTGAGGCTCCTGTGGTATATCTAAATGAATTTTTTCTTAGAAGAAAAAAGTTCTTTTCTTTTTATTTTGAATTTTTTCAACTCCTCCCGGGAATTATGGAGTCCTTGAAACAACAGTAGATGATATGATCTTCCATATGTATATTGGAGGAGAAAACATTGTCAGTGTTTTAAAGGATAAAGTCACTCTACTTATTCTGTTTTAACTATGCATGAGGTTAGTGTGGTTGGTCATGACCAGTAAGTTTATGAATTTCTATCAAATAAATCACAGCAGTGAGCCCTTTTGCTTACCTACCTCAATTTTTAATGCCTTAGAAAAGGACCCACCAACATGAGACTGTAATAAATGTTGGCCTGATCAATAGATATATGAGATGATCCTAAGAAGTAGAGTTGACATTAATGGCTTCCTAGACACATCAGTTGTCCTTCAGCTTCAGATAAATTAACTTGTGCTTCTATATATACCCACTGCGTTATGTCAAACTCCTTTCAGATAGATACCCTCAATGTAGTTTCTCAAACAACTATCCCCATTCTTCTCCTTCACTGACCGCTCAATCTCCACCATAAAATCTGTAAAGAATGACCTCTCAAGGATAAAATAGGGGTTACTTGATCTAGCTACCAAGGTTCCATTTTAACTTTATAAACTTTTGTAAATGACTAACTTCCATCAGTTCATTCTGTGTTTTAATACCATCATCTCTCCTTAATCATTGTGAGATATAGTCTTAGTTCAGGCTGCTATACAAAAATATGGACTGGGAGGCTTAAACAACAAATATTTCTGTTTCAGTTCCCGGGGCTAGAAGTTCAAGATCAGGATGTCAGAATGATCAGGTTCCTGGTGAAGGTCCTCGTCCTGCTTTCTTATTGTTTCCTCACAAGGCAGAGTAAGGGAGCTCTGTTCTTTTTTCTCCCTTTAAGGACAATA
>NW_024071709.1:0-6815 GCF_014754425.2 Oryx dammah
GTAGATCATGGCATCTGGTCCCATCACTTCATGGGAAATAGATGGGGAAATAGTGGAAACAGTGTCAGACTTTATTTTTTACTCCAACATCACTGCAGATGCTGACTGCAGCCATGAAATTAAAAGACACTTACTCCTTGGAAGGAAAGTTTTGACCAACCTAGAGAGCATATTGAAAAGCAGAGACATTACTTTGCCAACAAAGGTCTGTTTAGTCAAGGCTATGGTTTTTCCAGTGGTCATGTATGGATGTGAGAGTTGGACTGTGAAGAAGGCTGAGCACCAAAGAATTGATGCTTTTGAACTGTGGTATTGGAGAAGACTCTTGAGAGTCTCTTGGACTGCAAGGGGATCCAACCAGTCCGTTCTAAAGGAGATCATCCCTGGGATTTCTTTGGAAGGAATGATGCTAACGCTGAAACTCCAGTACTTTGGCCACCTCATGCAGAGTTGACTCATTGGAAAAGACTCTGATGCTGGGAGGGATTGGGGGCAGAAGGAAAAGGGGACGACAGAAGATGAGATGGCTGGATGGCATCACTGACTCGATGGACACGAGTCTGAGTGTAGTCCGGGAGTTGGTGTTGCACAGGGCGGCTTAGCATGCTGTGATTCATGGGGTTGCAAAGAGTTGGACATGACTGGTTACCGAACGGAACTGAACTGAACTGAACTGAGTGGAATCATAAGTGAAAAGATGCTATTGATGGGCAGGGAAGAACAGAGAAATTGTGAACTAAATCCAGAGTCTGCAGAATCTGTGAATGAATATAGTATCATTTCTGTGGTGATGGAAAAATTGGATCCTGTATTTCTGGAGGTGGTGGTTATGTGCCACTCAGCAGTGTTTGATCAGTTATATTGCATTAGGTGTTGAACAGGTGAGAATGAGCTATTTTCAGTAATTATGCTACAGTGTGGTAGGCCATCATGTTATTTATTGCTTAAAAGAAAATTGGAGCTTTTCTTCTGATTAAGGCACATGGTTAAATATTGCTGGAGAATGTATCAGACTGAATCAAGTAAATATACATAATTTAAAGCAGAGAACTGGTTTACTTAGATGATGGAAAACTTAGAAGCCGAAAAGGGACTGCAAGCCTAGCCAGAGGTCAACAACATCAGGAAGCTTCTACCTTTGAGGTGTGCAGAGGGAGAAGGGGAATCATATAGGAGTTTGGGGGCAAGGCTACAGAACTGGCATCGTGGAGGAGAGTTGGCTGTCTCTAGAGGTGCTGGCCTCTAGAAATGAGGAGGAATGCCCTGGCTTCTCCCTTCCTCCAACTGTTTAATTTCACCTAGTATCTCCTGTGGAGAAGGAAATGGCAACCCACTCCGGTGTTCTTGCCTGGAGAATCCCAGGGACGGCGGAGGCTGGTGGGCTGCAGTCCATGGGGTCACAAAGAGTTGGACACGACTGAGCGACTTCACTTTCACTTTTCACTTTCATGCATTGGAGAAGGAAATGGCAACCCACTCCAGTGTTCTTGCCTGGAGAATCCCAGGGATGGAGGAGCCTGGTGGGCTGCTGTCTATGGGGTCGCGCAGAGTCAGACACGACTGAAGTGACTTAGCAGCAGCAGCAGCGGTATCTCCTGTTAATTGAACCCAGCTGGAGGCAGTTGATGAGGGAACAGAGAAATGCAGGCGGCAGGCCTCAGCCCTCTTCCTCCTGAGTCTCCTGGTTTGGAGATAAGAAATGGATCTGAATGTGAACAAGTTCAGAATTAGCATAGGGACAAAAAGATGAAGAAAGGAGTCACACACAGAGATCCATCACACCAACACTTTCCAGCATAAAAATGGCTGACCTTTGGTAATGGCAGTCCGGGTGGTAAGACTAATTAACTGAAACCGAATGAAAAACAAGATTTTTGGTACTTAAAATGGAGTTTGTATAAAGAATTAAATCAAATATTGATTAGACTTTTATTTCATACTTTATACCACCTAAACAATTAAATTTAACAGAAAAGTTGGAATATATATATATGGCTAAGGTGAGTTGATTTAAAGAAAGGAAACCCAGAAACTACAAGATGAATAGGCATAATTTATTATGCAAAATATTCTTAAAAGTATGACAGAATACCATAAATCATAAAGTCAGAATACATATGCTAGGTCACGAAAGAATGTCTATAATAAATAAAACAAAACCGTTGATACCTATAATGTGCCTTCAAAGTAAGAAAAACAACCAAACAGAAAAGTCAGCAAAACCATTGGCAATTCACACAGCAAAGTAAGACAATATGACTCAGTTTTTGTAAAAGTATTATTTTTTTAAAAAAGACCTCCTTGTATAATTTAGAAAATGGAGATAAATTTGAAAGGTTGCATATCTGGCTGGTTTCTTGTGTTAGCTATTGGTAGGGAGGAGCAGAGGAGTGTGGGCTAGAGATCAGGTAATGGGGAGATAAAAGAAAAAGGATTAAATAAGAAAAATTTGGACAAGACATATAGCATAGATATGGTCCCATTTCTGTAAGATGATATAAGTATATGGCTATCCCTGTATGTGTATGTACGATTTCCACTGCCTCCACTCTGATCCAGTCACTATCCGCTCTCACCAATTCCAGCTACAATCTTCTTTCTGTTTTCCATATTCCACACTTGCCTTCTTACAGTTCATTCTCTGAAGCAGCAGCTGGAGTGGGTTTTTGAAAAATTAGACCATGATCCTCCTCTGATCAGTACTCTCTTGCGGCTTTGCCCTGCAGTCAGAGTAGAATTTGGCCCCTGAAGCTTCTCTAACTGCCTGATGCGCTACTCTCCCCTCCCCTCGGACAGTCCAGCCGCACTGGTCCTCTGTCCTCACTGTTTCTCAGACACCATCTCACCTCACAGCTTTAAGAGCACAGCCATCACTTCCAACCAGCTGTCTCCATCATGATTCCTGCTCTCACCTCCACACCTCTGTTCAAATGTCACCATGTCAGAAAGTACTTTTCATGATGGCCTCATCTAAAATGGCATCTTTACTCTCTAAATTAATACCCTTCTTTGTTTTTCCTCATTGCACCTATTACTGTCAGACATATGACTAGAATAAAAGCGCCTTGAGGACATAGACTATGAATCACGTGGCACACAGTAGGCACTCAAAAATTATTTGTTGAGTGAAGGAATAAATGGATAAATGAATGCAGGTATTTGGGGAAGGATAGTCAGCAAAATATTAACAGGAATGGGTTTCAGCAGTAGGTTTGCAAATTAAACAAGCAAATTGACCCTTTATTTTCTAGATATGGGCAGAAAGCTGTATATCCAGAAATCTAGCTCCCATATCATATATGCACCCCGAATGTGTTTATTGCAGTGGAGATAAATGTGTTTTATCCATGTCAACAGACAAATCACTGATGTTTGCTGTAGAACTCAGATAAAGTGGACTGATGTTTTGATTTATTAAAACAAGATGGATTAATGGCTGAATAGAAAGATGGGTTGTTGCTGTTGTTGTTCAGTCTCAGTCGTGTCTGACTCTTTGTGACCCCATGGACTGCAGCACACCAGACTTCCCCTCCTTCAGCATCTCCTGGAGCTTGCTCAAACTCACGTCCATTAAGTCGGTGATGCCGTCTTGTTCTTTGTCTTCCCCTTCTCCTCCTGCCTTCAATCTTTCCCATCATCAGGGGTGTTTCTAATGAGGTGGCCAAAGAACTGGAGTTTCAGCTTCAGCATCAGTCCTTCCAATGAATATTTAGGACTGATTTCCTTTAGGATGGACTGGTTGAATCTCCTTGCAGTCCAAGGGACTCTCAAGAGTCTTCTCCAACACCACAGTTCAAAAGCATCAATTCTTTGGTTCTTAGCTTTCTTTATGTTCCAACTCTCACATCATGTGACCACTGGAAAAACCACAGCCTTGAACTTGATGGACCTTTGTTGGCAAAGTAAGGCTCTACTTTTTAATATGCTGTCTAGGTTTGCCACAGCTTTTCTTTCAAGGAGCAAGAGTCTTTTAATTTCATGGCTGCAATCACCATCTGCAGTGATGTTGGAGACCAAAAAAATAAAGTCAGCCACTGTTTCCATTGTTTCCCCATCTATTTCCCATGAAGTGATGGGACCAGATGCCATGATCTTTGTTTTTGAATGTTGAATTTTAAGCCAGCTTTTTCACTCTCTTTGACTTTCATCAAGAGGCTCTTTAGTTCCTCTTCACTTTCTGCCATAAGGGTGGTGTCATCTGCATATCTGAGGTTATTGATATTTCTCCCAGCAATCTTGATTCTAGCCCAGCTTTTCACATGAAGTACTCTGCACAGAAGTTAAATAAGCAGGGTAACAGTATACAGCCTTGACGTACTCCTTTCCCAGTTTGAACCAGTCTGTTGTTCCATGTCCGGTTCTAACTGTTGCTTCTTGACCTACATACAGATTTTTCAGGAGGCAGGTCAGGTGGTCTGGTATTCCCATCTCTTTAAGAATTTTCCACAGTTTGTCATGATCCACATAGTCAAAGGCTTTAGTGTAGTCAATGAAGCAGAAGTAGATGTTTTTCTGGAGCTCTCTTGCTTTTTCTATGATCCAAAGGATGTGGGCAATTTGATCTCTGGTTCCTCTGCCTTTCTAAATCCAGCTTGAACATCTGGAAGTTTTCGGTTCATGTACTGTTGAAGCCTAGCCTGGAGGATTTTGAGTAGTATTTTGCTAGTGTGTGAGATGAGTACTTTTGTGTGGTACTTTGAACATTCTTTGGCATTGCCCTTCTTTGAGATTGGAATGAAAACATCTTTGAATGTCCTGTGGCCACTGCTAGGTTTTCCAAATTTCTTGGTGTACTGAGTGCAGTACTTTCACAGCATCATCTTTTAGGATTTGAAATAGCTCAGCTGGAATTCCATCACCCCCACTAGCTTTGTTCATAGTGATGCTTCCTAAAGCCCAGACATCTTTACACTCCTGGATGTCTGGCTCTAGGTGAATGGTCACACCATCATGGTTATTTACATCATTAAGATCTTTTTGTATGGTTCTTCTGTGTATTCTTGCCACCTCTTCTTAATATTTGCTGCTTCTATTAGGTCCATACCATTTCTGTCCTTTATTGTGCCCATCTTTGGTATCTCTGATTTTCTCGAAGAGATCTCTACTCTTTCCCGTTCTATCATTTTCCTCTATTTCTTTGCATTGTTCACTTAGGAAGGCTTTCTTATCTCTCCTTGCTGTTATTTGGAACTCTGCATTCAGATGGGTGTATCTTTCTTTTTCTCCTTTGCCTTTTGCTTCTCTTCTTTTCTTAGCTGTTTGTAAGGCCTCCTCAAACAACCATTTTGCCTTTTTGCATTTCTTTTTCTTGGCAATTTCTTTCTTATGCAATGAAACAAGATAGTAAGATATTAATGGTAGAATGCAGGTGGTTAGTTTATATATTTTCACTCTAAAATTCTTTGAACTTATAAATATTTGAAAATTTTCACATTAAAATTTTGAAAAATTGGATAGACAATAAATTTAAATAGTATTCAAAACTAATTACTTTTCAATGAGAAAAGAAAAAGGACTTTAGATACTCTGATGAATGCAGTAATAACATTCTTAGATACAGTAAAATATTTTAGCCTTTTTAATGTCTTAGGATTTGTGGTTGTATAAATGACATTTCTGTGATTGGAAACAAGATTCATTTTGATCATATGATAGTATGATTTTATCAAGCATCTTTTGTACTTTAAGCATTTATAGGAGAAGCAATTAGAGGCTGGTCTTTTCCATTAATTAGGGCTTTCAGAACCTTACAGAAAAACACCCTTCTGAACATGACAAGCCATTGAGAGCTGTTTTGCAGAACTACAGTTAGGACTGTTAATAATAGCTTTTCCTGGAAAAGAATTTAATGACTGTGCAGAATCAAAAAAATCTAAATACAGTATCACTGTATATTTCACTTCAGTGTTTTCTTTGTTTTTCATGAGATAAATAAGCAGAAAAATTTGTCTCAGTGCTAAATATCATTACCTTCTAAAACACTACTCTACAAACATGTTTATTCATTCCAGTGTGCCACACTATTCCTTATACAGAAATTGAAGAGAGAAAGGGACAGAATTTGAACTCATTGTGTGTGAATGTCTGTCTTTCTTCCTCTTATCCACCCTGATCTTCACTCCCATCTCCTTGTGGCTCTCCACTTTCTTCTCTTTCGTTCTCTTTCCCTTCCTCCCTCTCTCCTCTTTGATCTCTTCCTCCTCCCTCTCCTATCTCTTTCTCTCTCTAACCCCTCCCTTCCTCTTGCCTTAACTGCCAGAGAAAGGGGCCAGGTCATTCCTACACGCTCATTTAATTTCTCCCGCAAGTGAGATAATATTGTGGTTGAATGCAGGAGAATGTTAAATTCTCCACTTGAGACATATAGGCGATACATTTTTATTGTTGCTTATACTTTTCAACTTCTGTCTTTTTTCTATTAGGTCTCTATGTGATTTGAAAAGACATTTAAGTTTTTCACTATAAATGTATTTTTAATCAAGTTCTCCTTCCATCATACCAGATTTTGCTTTATATAATTAGCACCTTTTTTGATTGATGCATTCATACAGTGCATTTTTTTCACACATTGTATCTTTTATCATGATATAACTTCCCTTCTTATCTAGTTTAGTGTTTTCCCCTGCCTATCAAGTTTAAGACAGTACCTTAAGTTCTGTGTTGATATTAATATTGCTATCTCTCTTTCTTTTTGCTTACATTTATCTAATACTTTCCTATTTCCTTGTTTTACATGTTATTTAAATAATTATATTAAATAATTTCCACTTATTTTTTATTCTTTTTAATCTGACTAAATCTTTTAATGGAAGTGT
>NW_024071710.1:0-6815 GCF_014754425.2 Oryx dammah
CAAAACTATATGCGAAGACATACATTTGGGATTTGAAATTAAAATCCCAGTAGCCTTTACATTAGCTCCTGCAAAATGGAATAGCTGCATATGAGTTTTACAAAGTACGTATAAGATCTACATGAGGAAAACTACAAACCTCTGAAGAGAGAAAAGGAAAGAGAGTTGAGGTCTGGGGGTACGAAGATTCAACACCGTCAAGGTATCAGATCTTCCCAACTTGATTTGTAGATTCAGTCCAATCCTCATCAAATTCCTATCAAGTCGCTTCACAGGTATTGACAAACCGAATCTAAAGTTTACAAGGACAGGAGGCGAAAGACCCAGGATAGCCAGCACAACACTGAAGCTGAAGAACAAGGCTGGAGGACTGACCGTCCCCACTCCAAGACTCGCCGTCACTCAAGACGGGCAGTGCTGGAACCTGCCTGGTGGTCCAGTGGGTAAGAATCTGCCTGCCATTCGGGGCACTCAGGTTCGATCCCTGGTCGGGGAACATAGATCCCACATGCTGCAGAGCAAGTAAGCCGTGTGCCCAAACTGCAGAGTCCACGCACCACAATCAACGACCCTGCAGCCCCAACGCAGCAAAAACACAAGAAGATGGTGTGGGGCTAACAAGTGAAGTGATGGAAGAGAACAGAGTCCAGAAACAGACTGCTAAACACCGTCACCTGCTCTCCGACAAAGGAACAAAAGCAATAAAAGGGAGCAGAAACAGTCTCTGAGGAATTGTGCTCGACCGCTGGGCATCACGTCCAGAAGCCACGAGTCCAGAGCGAGCCATCACACACTTCGGAAGGGCTGACTCAAACTAGAACACAGGCCTAAGTGGAAAGCAGGAAACTATGATACTTCTAGAAGATAACACAGGAAGAAACCCAGACGACCTTGGGTTCAGCAATGACTTCTTCCCAACACCACCAACGGACGATTCTTGAAAAGCAAGACTTGATAGGCTGGATTCCTTTACAATTAAAATTTTCTGCTCCGGGAAAGACACTGTCAGGAAAATGAAAAGACAAGCCACGGACTGGGAGAAACTGTTTGCAAAAGACGCGTCTGGTAAAGGACTGTTATCCAAAACAAAGCACTCTTAGAACTCACCAATGAGAAAACTGCCTGACTGCAGAATGGCTCAAAGACTCTAACAGACACTCTGCCAAACATGATTCAAGACGGCAAACACACCTACAGGTGTCCCACCTAGTGTGTCATCAGGTAAACGCAAATGCTAACAAGAGCCCGCTGCACAGCTACCAGAACAGCCGAATGCTGACCACCGACGACACCAGCGCCGGTGAGGAGCCGGAGCGGCCGGAACTCGGACCATCCCTGCTGGGGGTGCGAGGGTGCAGCCGCTTCGGAAGCTTGCGGGCTTCTGAACACACGGCACACGCTCTCACCACGTGGTCCAGCAGTTAAGCACCTCGGTGTTCACCCAAAGGAGCTGAAAATTTATGTCCACACATAACAAGCTTGTTCGGAGAAGCATTACGCGTCACTGCCAAAATGTGGAAGCAAGCAAGGGGCACTTCAGTAGGTGGATGGACAGGTCCACTGCGGTCCATCCAGACGTGGACTGACCTTGAGTGCTAAAGAGAAACCAGCCCGCAGCCCTGGTGAGACCTGCAGGACCCTTCAGTTCACATCACTAAGTGAAAGCAGCCGATCTGAGCAGGGCACACACTGCAATATTCCGAGTCTGTGATGCTCAGAGAAGGCCACACGCGACCCTGTACAAGACTCAGAGCCCACCAGGGTTTGCGTGTGAAGGGGATGAACAGGAGGAGCAGAGAGGACTTTCAGGGCAGGGAGCCTACCCTGCGTGAGGACACGAGGGCAGAGGCGCATCATCACACATGTGTCCAGACCTGCACGAGGCACGACACCAAGGGAGAACCCAGGGCAAATGGGGACCCTGGGCGATGACGACGTCTCAGTGGAGCGTCACCAGCCGCAACAAACCCCAGCTCTGGGGGCAGGCTGACGGGGGCGGGGCTCCGTGTGCATGGGGGCGGGCTGGGGCGGGGACGGCCACGGGAAACCTCTGCGCCTTCCTGTCCATCTCACTGGGAACCTGAAACTGCTCGAAGATAAGACTCTTTTTAAAAGTCTTCGTGGAACAGAAAGAGAGGCTGGACACAGCCAGAGGCGGATCTCTGAAAGGATCCTTCAATACGTAACATTTAAAGTCCAAGGTGTCTTGTGTGGGAGTCGGCAAGCCGAGGAGCAGTCACAACACATCTGGAGAACAAACCAGGGCGAGGCCTCCTGCCCTCCCAGCATCGGTGCCAAGACACCACGACACTCAGGCAGGGCAGCTAACCGCCCAGAAGGGCAGCGCTGAGACCGACACACAGCAGAGGGGTCTGCAGCCCCTGAGCACAGCCGGGCTTGCCGTGTTTGGGGAGGACTGGATCCCTGCTCAGATGACTTCCCAAACGAATTCTGGGGACTCCCCTGGTAGTCCAGTGGCTAAGCTTCTGCGCTCCCAGTGCAGGCGGTCCAGGTTCAATCCCTGGTCAGGGAACTGGATCTTACATGCTGCACCTAGGAGCGTGCATGCCGCCGGAGGAAGCCGGGGATTGTCATAGTGAGGGAAGGAAGTCAGAGAAGCAGAAATCTCACTTATACTGGAACCAGAAAGAAATGATACAAAGGAACTTATTTACAAAACAGAAACAGACTAACAGAGAATGAACTTACAGTCACTGGGGGTAGGAATGCAGGGAAGGGGTAGCTAGGGAGTTAGGGACCGAGGCGTACACACAGACACAGGAGCTCTGCTCAAGGTGATGTGGCAGCATGGAAGGGAGGGGGATTGAGGGGAGAGCGAATACGTGGACACGTGTATACGTGTGGCTGAGTCCCTCTGCGGTCCACCTGAAAGTATCACAACGTTGTTAACCGGCTACACCCGAATATAAAATAAACAGTTACAAAAGAAGCTCACAGGCCGCAACTAAGACCTCCCACAGCTACACACACACGTGTGCACGCACGCACACGTGTGCTTGCACACGACCCCCCCCCCACATGCACGCACGCACACACAGAAAAAACCCTCAAATCCAAACAAATTCTGGGGGACCAAAGACTCAAATGTGAACTGCACAACTTTAAAATCGTTAGAAGACAATACTGGAGAATATAGTCATGTTTCAGGGTAAGAAAAATTTCTTAAGACGAAAATGCTAAGGATAAAAGCAGCAGCTTCATCAACTTGATTGCATTAAAACTAAGACTCTGTGTTATTAAAAGAGAAACCACACATTAGGAGAAAGTGTTTGCAACACGTTTAAATGACAAACAACTAGCGTCCAGGAAACATAAGGATGCTTACAAACCAGAAAGAAGACAAACCGCCCAGAGGAAACTGGCGTGGAAGATGCCTGTGCTAATGACGACCAGGAAGTCAACACACGGAAGGGCACTCAGTCCCACGAGAGGCGAGAGAAACGCAGTTTCACCCCGCGGGAGTCACCACCCAACACTCTACATCTCCCACACGGGGACGAGCCTGGCCGCACCACGTGCTGCTGTACAGGCACACCAGCGGGACACCGGGAACATGCGAGGAGGAGGGCGCGGTCACAGGTAAGGCATCTGGTCCACACCAAAAGGCTCCGAAGGGCAGCTGTACCTAGAACCATTTGGCACGGACCAAGTATGACCATGGCGTGTGGAAGTGAAAGCGTACGTCGCTTTGTCCAACTCTTTGCGACCCCGTGGACTATAGTCCATGGGATTCTCCAGGCCAGAATACTGGAGTGGGGAGCCTTTCCCTTCTCCAGGGGATCTTCCGAACCCAGGGATTGAACCCAGGTCTCCTGCATTGCGGGCAGATTCTTTACCAACTGAGCTATCAGGGAACCAAACTTCAAGGACCTCTTGGCATGGACCAAATGGCCTGCAAAGTCAGGAAGGAACACTTACTACTGCAAACTAACACAGTGGTTCCTCAGAATACTGGCTTGAGTCTCTGTACGAGCCGCTTCTGCGGAAACACACTAAAGAACAAGGAGCAGGGATGGTCACACCGTGTTTGCAGCAGCAAAGTTCACAACAAAGGCAAAAACAACGTTCATCAAAGATGAAGGGATACACAAAACGTGGTCCAGCCCACAGGACGGAATATCACTCAGTCCCAAGAAGAAAGGACCTTCTGATATGGGCTACGACCTGGATGGACCTTGAGGACAGTTTGCTACGTGAAATAATCCAGCCATCAGAGGAGGAATCCCGAATGATTCCACGTCTGTGAGGTCCCGAGAGCAGCCGGATCCATGGGGGTGGGAAGCAGCAAGACAGCATGTCAGTTCAGGAAAATGAAAACCATTTCTGGAGATGACCAGTGGTGGTGTTCCCACGACATGAATGTGCTTAAAAACGGTTAAGCTGGGAAACCGCATGTTATGCGTACTGTACAATTTTAATGAGAAGGACGTTGCTGGAATCGCCCAAGAAAACTCCCAGCATCGCTGTTGGAAACAGAAATGTAACCAGCTTCTGGCTGCCCTGAAGCATCCCTGATCCTGTGTGTGGTCTCAGATGCAGGCGCGGGAAAGCCTCGTCCCCACGACCCTGTGCTCCCGACCCCTCACCAAGCTCGGGACACGCACACCCAGGAGTGGGGGCCCTGCAGTCCTGCCCCCTGACACGGCTGCACCTTCCACGACCTGGTCCTCTGCACCTTCTGTGAGTGGCCAGCAGGGGGCGCAGGTGTCGAGGAGAAGAGCCAGGGGGACCAGGGGGCGCTCAGGCCAGAGAGGGCAGGGACCGCGGAGGAAGGGACGCGGGAGGGGGACAGGGTGCCCGGCAGGGCACGGGATGCAAGGAGGAGGATGGGGTGCACGGAGGGGAACGGGGTGCGCGGCGGGGGACGGGGTGCGCGGCGGGAGACGGGGTGCACGGAGGGGGACGGGGTGCGCGGAGGGGACGGGGTGCACGGCTCAGGCCCGAGGAGGTGGCGACCGCGGCGGGGCAGAGGGCAGCAGACCACGCTCACGCCCAAGGGGGACCCGCGGCATCTCCCCTCGGCTTCCCCAGGCGGTGCTGGTACAAGCAGTGGGATAACCCTGGGAAGCCGGGCCCCCGCGTCTGCCGAGGGCGCCGCCTTCACGGGACGCACCTCAGCCTCACCTGCACGTGGCCGTCCAGCTCCTGCCCGGCCTGCCCAGCCCGCAGCGCGCCCTCCAGTGGTTCCGCGGCCTGCGCCACCGCGCGCTGCAGGCGTTCCAGCATCTGCCTCTTGTCTGGGTCCGCAGTCTCCTGCAGCTTCGCGGAGAACGGCTGTGCGTGTGAGGAGAGGCCACGCCGTTAGCCCGGCTCAGCAGAGCCCCGCGCTCACTGCTGGCTCCACGCAGAAGAGGCCGGTCCTGCCCCCCGCCCGCGGCCTCTGGCGGTCTGGGTCCCCAGGGCGTCATCCCGCGTGTCCCCAAGAGGCAGGTGGCGCTAAGGTCGCGGGGCCCGTCCCTCTGACGTGACCCTGGACTGAGGAAGCTGCCCTAAGGCCGCGCCCGGGACACAGAGGTGTCCCCCACGACGCCTCCATCACAGAGGCCTCACTGCTCAGCCTAGAGGATGACTGCTAAGCTCTAATTTTATTTCTATTTCTTCTGGCGGAGATAATACATTATAAGCACAACGACAATCGTTACTGTAATTACTACAGATGGTGATTAAGAAAAAGAACTTGCCTTATGTGACCTCAAAATAACCATAATCTGTAATACTGTTTTTCAAAACAAAATGTTAGACTGGAGAGGACTAATTTATGCAGATAACTCTGAAAACCTCCAGGACCACCCACTTAAGAAGCCTGGCAGCTTGGCCTCTTGGTCACACGCCTTTGATTCGGTTGTGACTCCATGTGGAAGGTTCCCAGGTCAGCGCTGAGCACAGTGACCGGCGCTGAGCGTCTCCCGTAAGTGGCGGGAGTGGTCACCAGCCCCCACCCCCACCCCGACCCCCCCTCGGGTGTCTCTGCTGGTGGTTTTCCCCACGGCCCGGGGGAGCTCCAGGACGGAGACCTCGTCACGCTGCGTGTCACAGAGCCTGCTGACAGCAGCCCCTGTGCTGGGGACAGGGTGGACGGGGAGCCATGGGGACCCGGAGCGGCAGTGACCCACCTGCAGGGCAGCTCGCACGTCCTCCAGCAGCTGTGCTGCCTGGGGCTGCGTCTCCCGGTACCGCTGGAACAGGTAGTTCTGCCGGGCCCTCTTGATGATCTGGGCGCAGAGGAGGGAAGCGGGGTCAGCCGGGCGGTGCCCAGGGCCCGCACAGAGGGCGACCCTGAGCCAGGGGAGGTGGGGGTCCTGGCTGCTACAGGCGGCATCCGAGAACGCTGCTCCCCCTCGACCTTCTGAGCAGGGTCAGCCGGAGCCCACCCTCCCCCACGCCCGCCCCGGGGGTTGCTCACATTTACCCGGGTTTTCAACAGCATCAAAGCAGGTGAACACAAAGCGTCATCCGCATAAACCGCAATACAAGTCCCGCGGGGAGCGGGGTGGGGTTCACACAGCGAGCACCGAGCTGAGCTGGCTAAGCCAACGTGGGTTTATTCACTCACCCGAGGTCATTTCTCCCCTCGTGCCATCCACTGGATTTAAAATTTAATCCTCAGAACTCCCTTTACCTTATCGTCAATGTCCGTGATGTTCATGCAGTAGAAGACGTCAAATTTGAAGTAATCCCTCAGCACTCTTCTCAGGATATCGAAGGAGATGTAGGACCTGCAGCGACGGGAGACAGGCCTTTGCACCGGCACAGCACGCGCGGCGGGAGAGGGGCCCGCCTTCCACCAGCACAGC
>NW_024071711.1:0-6815 GCF_014754425.2 Oryx dammah
CAAAACTATATGCGAAGACATACATTTGGGATTTGAAATTAAAATCCCAGTAGCCTTTACATTAGCTCCTGCAAAATGGAATAGCTGCATATGAGTTTTACAAAGTACGTATAAGATCTACATGAGGAAAACTACAAACCTCTGAAGAGAGAAAAGGAAAGAGAGTTGAGGTCTGGGGGTACGAAGATTCAACACCGTCAAGGTATCAGATCTTCCCAACTTGATTTGTAGATTCAGTCCAATCCTCATCAAATTCCTATCAAGTCGCTTCACAGGTATTGACAAACCGAATCTAAAGTTTACAAGGACAGGAGGCGAAAGACCCAGGATAGCCAGCACAACACTGAAGCTGAAGAACAAGGCTGGAGGACTGACCGTCCCCACTCCAAGACTCGCCGTCACTCAAGACGGGCAGTGCTGGAACCTGCCTGGTGGTCCAGTGGGTAAGAATCTGCCTGCCATTCGGGGCACTCAGGTTCGATCCCTGGTCGGGGAACATAGATCCCACATGCTGCAGAGCAAGTAAGCCGTGTGCCCAAACTGCAGAGTCCACGCACCACAATCAACGACCCTGCAGCCCCAACGCAGCAAAAACACAAGAAGATGGTGTGGGGCTAACAAGTGAAGTGATGGAAGAGAACAGAGTCCAGAAACAGACTGCTAAACACCGTCACCTGCTCTCCGACAAAGGAACAAAAGCAATAAAAGGGAGCAGAAACAGTCTCTGAGGAATTGTGCTCGACCGCTGGGCATCACGTCCAGAAGCCACGAGTCCAGAGCGAGCCATCACACACTTCGGAAGGGCTGACTCAAACTAGAACACAGGCCTAAGTGGAAAGCAGGAAACTATGATACTTCTAGAAGATAACACAGGAAGAAACCCAGACGACCTTGGGTTCAGCAATGACTTCTTCCCAACACCACCAACGGACGATTCTTGAAAAGCAAGACTTGATAGGCTGGATTCCTTTACAATTAAAATTTTCTGCTCCGGGAAAGACACTGTCAGGAAAATGAAAAGACAAGCCACGGACTGGGAGAAACTGTTTGCAAAAGACGCGTCTGGTAAAGGACTGTTATCCAAAACAAAGCACTCTTAGAACTCACCAATGAGAAAACTGCCTGACTGCAGAATGGCTCAAAGACTCTAACAGACACTCTGCCAAACATGATTCAAGACGGCAAACACACCTACAGGTGTCCCACCTAGTGTGTCATCAGGTAAACGCAAATGCTAACAAGAGCCCGCTGCACAGCTACCAGAACAGCCGAATGCTGACCACCGACGACACCAGCGCCGGTGAGGAGCCGGAGCGGCCGGAACTCGGACCATCCCTGCTGGGGGTGCGAGGGTGCAGCCGCTTCGGAAGCTTGCGGGCTTCTGAACACACGGCACACGCTCTCACCACGTGGTCCAGCAGTTAAGCACCTCGGTGTTCACCCAAAGGAGCTGAAAATTTATGTCCACACATAACAAGCTTGTTCGGAGAAGCATTACGCGTCACTGCCAAAATGTGGAAGCAAGCAAGGGGCACTTCAGTAGGTGGATGGACAGGTCCACTGCGGTCCATCCAGACGTGGACTGACCTTGAGTGCTAAAGAGAAACCAGCCCGCAGCCCTGGTGAGACCTGCAGGACCCTTCAGTTCACATCACTAAGTGAAAGCAGCCGATCTGAGCAGGGCACACACTGCAATATTCCGAGTCTGTGATGCTCAGAGAAGGCCACACGCGACCCTGTACAAGACTCAGAGCCCACCAGGGTTTGCGTGTGAAGGGGATGAACAGGAGGAGCAGAGAGGACTTTCAGGGCAGGGAGCCTACCCTGCGTGAGGACACGAGGGCAGAGGCGCATCATCACACATGTGTCCAGACCTGCACGAGGCACGACACCAAGGGAGAACCCAGGGCAAATGGGGACCCTGGGCGATGACGACGTCTCAGTGGAGCGTCACCAGCCGCAACAAACCCCAGCTCTGGGGGCAGGCTGACGGGGGCGGGGCTCCGTGTGCATGGGGGCGGGCTGGGGCGGGGACGGCCACGGGAAACCTCTGCGCCTTCCTGTCCATCTCACTGGGAACCTGAAACTGCTCGAAGATAAGACTCTTTTTAAAAGTCTTCGTGGAACAGAAAGAGAGGCTGGACACAGCCAGAGGCGGATCTCTGAAAGGATCCTTCAATACGTAACATTTAAAGTCCAAGGTGTCTTGTGTGGGAGTCGGCAAGCCGAGGAGCAGTCACAACACATCTGGAGAACAAACCAGGGCGAGGCCTCCTGCCCTCCCAGCATCGGTGCCAAGACACCACGACACTCAGGCAGGGCAGCTAACCGCCCAGAAGGGCAGCGCTGAGACCGACACACAGCAGAGGGGTCTGCAGCCCCTGAGCACAGCCGGGCTTGCCGTGTTTGGGGAGGACTGGATCCCTGCTCAGATGACTTCCCAAACGAATTCTGGGGACTCCCCTGGTAGTCCAGTGGCTAAGCTTCTGCGCTCCCAGTGCAGGCGGTCCAGGTTCAATCCCTGGTCAGGGAACTGGATCTTACATGCTGCACCTAGGAGCGTGCATGCCGCCGGAGGAAGCCGGGGATTGTCATAGTGAGGGAAGGAAGTCAGAGAAGCAGAAATCTCACTTATACTGGAACCAGAAAGAAATGATACAAAGGAACTTATTTACAAAACAGAAACAGACTAACAGAGAATGAACTTACAGTCACTGGGGGTAGGAATGCAGGGAAGGGGTAGCTAGGGAGTTAGGGACCGAGGCGTACACACAGACACAGGAGCTCTGCTCAAGGTGATGTGGCAGCATGGAAGGGAGGGGGATTGAGGGGAGAGCGAATACGTGGACACGTGTATACGTGTGGCTGAGTCCCTCTGCGGTCCACCTGAAAGTATCACAACGTTGTTAACCGGCTACACCCGAATATAAAATAAACAGTTACAAAAGAAGCTCACAGGCCGCAACTAAGACCTCCCACAGCTACACACACACGTGTGCACGCACGCACACGTGTGCTTGCACACGACCCCCCCCCCACATGCACGCACGCACACACAGAAAAAACCCTCAAATCCAAACAAATTCTGGGGGACCAAAGACTCAAATGTGAACTGCACAACTTTAAAATCGTTAGAAGACAATACTGGAGAATATAGTCATGTTTCAGGGTAAGAAAAATTTCTTAAGACGAAAATGCTAAGGATAAAAGCAGCAGCTTCATCAACTTGATTGCATTAAAACTAAGACTCTGTGTTATTAAAAGAGAAACCACACATTAGGAGAAAGTGTTTGCAACACGTTTAAATGACAAACAACTAGCGTCCAGGAAACATAAGGATGCTTACAAACCAGAAAGAAGACAAACCGCCCAGAGGAAACTGGCGTGGAAGATGCCTGTGCTAATGACGACCAGGAAGTCAACACACGGAAGGGCACTCAGTCCCACGAGAGGCGAGAGAAACGCAGTTTCACCCCGCGGGAGTCACCACCCAACACTCTACATCTCCCACACGGGGACGAGCCTGGCCGCACCACGTGCTGCTGTACAGGCACACCAGCGGGACACCGGGAACATGCGAGGAGGAGGGCGCGGTCACAGGTAAGGCATCTGGTCCACACCAAAAGGCTCCGAAGGGCAGCTGTACCTAGAACCATTTGGCACGGACCAAGTATGACCATGGCGTGTGGAAGTGAAAGCGTACGTCGCTTTGTCCAACTCTTTGCGACCCCGTGGACTATAGTCCATGGGATTCTCCAGGCCAGAATACTGGAGTGGGGAGCCTTTCCCTTCTCCAGGGGATCTTCCGAACCCAGGGATTGAACCCAGGTCTCCTGCATTGCGGGCAGATTCTTTACCAACTGAGCTATCAGGGAACCAAACTTCAAGGACCTCTTGGCATGGACCAAATGGCCTGCAAAGTCAGGAAGGAACACTTACTACTGCAAACTAACACAGTGGTTCCTCAGAATACTGGCTTGAGTCTCTGTACGAGCCGCTTCTGCGGAAACACACTAAAGAACAAGGAGCAGGGATGGTCACACCGTGTTTGCAGCAGCAAAGTTCACAACAAAGGCAAAAACAACGTTCATCAAAGATGAAGGGATACACAAAACGTGGTCCAGCCCACAGGACGGAATATCACTCAGTCCCAAGAAGAAAGGACCTTCTGATATGGGCTACGACCTGGATGGACCTTGAGGACAGTTTGCTACGTGAAATAATCCAGCCATCAGAGGAGGAATCCCGAATGATTCCACGTCTGTGAGGTCCCGAGAGCAGCCGGATCCATGGGGGTGGGAAGCAGCAAGACAGCATGTCAGTTCAGGAAAATGAAAACCATTTCTGGAGATGACCAGTGGTGGTGTTCCCACGACATGAATGTGCTTAAAAACGGTTAAGCTGGGAAACCGCATGTTATGCGTACTGTACAATTTTAATGAGAAGGACGTTGCTGGAATCGCCCAAGAAAACTCCCAGCATCGCTGTTGGAAACAGAAATGTAACCAGCTTCTGGCTGCCCTGAAGCATCCCTGATCCTGTGTGTGGTCTCAGATGCAGGCGCGGGAAAGCCTCGTCCCCACGACCCTGTGCTCCCGACCCCTCACCAAGCTCGGGACACGCACACCCAGGAGTGGGGGCCCTGCAGTCCTGCCCCCTGACACGGCTGCACCTTCCACGACCTGGTCCTCTGCACCTTCTGTGAGTGGCCAGCAGGGGGCGCAGGTGTCGAGGAGAAGAGCCAGGGGGACCAGGGGGCGCTCAGGCCAGAGAGGGCAGGGACCGCGGAGGAAGGGACGCGGGAGGGGGACAGGGTGCCCGGCAGGGCACGGGATGCAAGGAGGAGGATGGGGTGCACGGAGGGGAACGGGGTGCGCGGCGGGGGACGGGGTGCGCGGCGGGAGACGGGGTGCACGGAGGGGGACGGGGTGCGCGGAGGGGACGGGGTGCACGGCTCAGGCCCGAGGAGGTGGCGACCGCGGCGGGGCAGAGGGCAGCAGACCACGCTCACGCCCAAGGGGGACCCGCGGCATCTCCCCTCGGCTTCCCCAGGCGGTGCTGGTACAAGCAGTGGGATAACCCTGGGAAGCCGGGCCCCCGCGTCTGCCGAGGGCGCCGCCTTCACGGGACGCACCTCAGCCTCACCTGCACGTGGCCGTCCAGCTCCTGCCCGGCCTGCCCAGCCCGCAGCGCGCCCTCCAGTGGTTCCGCGGCCTGCGCCACCGCGCGCTGCAGGCGTTCCAGCATCTGCCTCTTGTCTGGGTCCGCAGTCTCCTGCAGCTTCGCGGAGAACGGCTGTGCGTGTGAGGAGAGGCCACGCCGTTAGCTCGGCTCAGCAGAGCCCCGCGCTCACTGCTGGCTCCACGCAGAAGAGGCCGGTCCTGCCCCCCGCCCGCGGCCTCTGGCGGTCTGGGTCCCCAGGGCGTCATCCCGCGTGTCCCCAAGAGGCAGGTGGCGCTAAGGTCGCGGGGCCCGTCCCTCTGACGTGACCCTGGACTGAGGAAGCTGCCCTAAGGCCGCGCCCGGGACACAGAGGTGTCCCCCACGACGCCTCCATCACAGAGGCCTCACTGCTCAGCCTAGAGGATGACTGCTAAGCTCTAATTTTATTTCTATTTCTTCTGGCGGAGATAATACATTATAAGCACAACGACAATCGTTACTGTAATTACTACAGATGGTGATTAAGAAAAAGAACTTGCCTTATGTGACCTCAAAATAACCATAATCTGTAATACTGTTTTTCAAAACAAAATGTTAGACTGGAGAGGACTAATTTATGCAGATAACTCTGAAAACCTCCAGGACCACCCACTTAAGAAGCCTGGCAGCTTGGCCTCTTGGTCACACGCCTTTGATTCGGTTGTGACTCCATGTGGAAGGTTCCCAGGTCAGCGCTGAGCACAGTGACCGGCGCTGAGCGTCTCCCGTAAGTGGCGGGAGTGGTCACCAGCCCCCACCCCCACCCCGACCCCCCCTCGGGTGTCTCTGCTGGTGGTTTTCCCCACGGCCCGGGGGAGCTCCAGGACGGAGACCTCGTCACGCTGCGTGTCACAGAGCCTGCTGACAGCAGCCCCTGTGCTGGGGACAGGGTGGACGGGGAGCCATGGGGACCCGGAGCGGCAGTGACCCACCTGCAGGGCGGCTCGCACGTCCTCCAGCAGCTGTGCTGCCTGGGGCTGCGTCTCCCGGTACCGCTGGAACAGGTAGTTCTGCCGGGCCCTCTTGATGATCTGGGCGCAGAGGAGGGAAGCGGGGTCAGCCGGGCGGTGCCCAGGGCCCGCACAGAGGGCGACCCTGAGCCAGGGGAGGTGGGGGTCCTGGCTGCTACAGGCGGCATCCGAGAACGCTGCTCCCCCTCGACCTTCTGAGCAGGGTCAGCCGGAGCCCACCCTCCCCCACGCCCGCCCCGGGGGTTGCTCACATTTACCCGGGTTTTCAACAGCATCAAAGCAGGTGAACACAAAGCGTCATCCGCATAAACCGCAATACAAGTCCCGCGGGGAGCGGGGTGGGGTTCACACAGCGAGCACCGAGCTGAGCTGGCTAAGCCAACGTGGGTTTATTCACTCACCCGAGGTCATTTCTCCCCTCGTGCCATCCACTGGATTTAAAATTTAATCCTCAGAACTCCCTTTACCTTATCGTCAATGTCCGTGATGTTCATGCAGTAGAAGACGTCAAATTTGAAGTAATCCCTCAGCACTCTTCTCAGGATATCGAAGGAGATGTAGGACCTGCAGCGACGGGAGACAGGCCTTTGCACCGGCACAGCACGCGCGGCGGGAGAGGGGCCCGCCTTCCACCAGCACAGC
>NW_024071712.1:0-6811 GCF_014754425.2 Oryx dammah
CATTTCAGAAGTTGTCCAGTGTGCTACTGGGGAAAGGTAGAGGGCAATTGCTAAGCTCCAAAAAGAATGAAACTTCAGAATCAAAGCAGGAATGATGTTCAGTTGTGGATATGTCTGGCACTGCAAGTAGAGTCCAGTGCTATAAAGAACAATATTGCATAGTAACCTGAAATGTTAAGTCCATGAGTCAGTTTACATTGAATGTGATCAAGCAGGAGATGGCAAGAGTAAACATTAACATCTTAGGAATCAGTGAACTAAAACGAACTGGAATGGGTGAATTTAATGTAAATGATGATTATATCTATTACTGTGAGCAAGATTTCCTTAGAAGAAATGGAGTAGCCCTCATAATCAACAAAACAGTCCAAAATGCACTACTTGGATACAATCTCAAAAATGTCAGAATGATGTCGATTCATTCCGAGGCAGACCATTCAGCATCAAAGTAACAGAAGTCTATGCCTTAACCACTGATGCTGAAGAGCTCATGTGGACTGATTGTATAAAAACAGAAAAGATCTTCTATACCTAATAGCAAAAAAAGACATCATAGGAGATTAGAATGCAAAAATAGGAACTAAAGAGATACATGGATTAATAGGCAAATTTGGCTTTGGAGTACAAAATGAAGCAGGACAAAGTCTAAGAGTTTGTCAAGAGAAAACATTGGTCTTAGCCAACTCCTTTTTCCAACACAAGAGACAACTTTACACATGGACATCACCAAATAGTTAATACTACAAGCAGATTTATTATAATCTTTGTAGCTGAAGATGGAGAAGCTCTATACAGTCAGCAAAATCAAAGTAGGGGGCTAAGTGTGACTCAGATCATGAGATCCTTATTGCAAAATTCAGATATAATTTGAAGAAAGTAGGGAAAACCACTAGGCCATTCAGGTATGACCTAAAAACAATCCCTTATGATTATTATTCTGTGGAGATGACAAATAGATTCAAAGAATTAGATCTGGTAGATTGCCTAAAGAATTATAGACAGAGGTTCATAACATTATACAGGAAGCAGTGACTAAAACCATCCTAAAGAAAAAGAATTGCAAGAAGGCAAAGTGGCCATCTGAGGAGGCTTTACAAATAGCTGAGGAAAAAAAGAGAATGGAAAAGCAAGGGAGAAAGGAAAGCTCAACTGAATGGAGATTTCTAGAGAATAGCAAGGAGAGGAAGAAGTCTTTGAACATTGCAAAGAAATAGAAGAAGGTAATAGAATGGGAAAGACTAGAGATTGCTTCCAGAAAATTGGAGATACCAAGCAAGGATTTCATACAAGAATGAGCACTCTAAAGTACAGAAATGGTAAAGGACCAAAAAAAGGCAGAAGAAATTAAGAAGAAGTGCCAAGAATGCATCGAAGAACTGCACAAAAGTTGTCTTAAGCCTAGATAACCATGATATTGTGGTTCCTCAGCAAGAACCAGATATCCTGAAGTGTGAAGTCAAGTGGGCCTTAGCAAGTATTACTATGAACAAAGCTAGTGGAGGTTATAGAATTTCAGCAGAGCTATTTAAAATCCTAAAAGATTATGCTGTTAAAATGCTGTCCTCAATAAACCAGCAAATTTGGAAAATACAGCAGTAGCCACAAACCTGGAAAAAATCAATTTTAATTCCAATCCCAAAGAAGGCAATGCCAAAGAATGTTCAAACTACAGGACAATTTTGCTCATTTAACATGGTAGGAAGATTATGCTCAAAATCCTTCAAGCTAGGTTTCAGCAGTGTATGCACTGAGAAATTCCACATGTACAAGTTGGGCTTAGCAAAGGCAGAGGAACCAGGAACCAAATTGCCAAAATTCCTTGGATAATAGAGAAAAGAAGGGAATTTGAGAAAAATATCTACTTGTGCTTCATTGACTATATGAAACACTTTGTAGATCACAGCAAACTGGAATATTCTTAAAGGGAAGGGAATATCAGACCACCCACCCTGTCTCCTAAGAATCTTGTATGCAGGTCAAGAAGCAACAGTTAGAATTGAACATGAAACAATGGACTGATTCAAAATTGGGAAAGGAGTACACAAAGGCTGTATATGGTCACCCTGTTTATTTAACTTATATGCAGAGAATATCATATGAAATACTTGACAGGATGAATCACAAGATGGAATCAGGATTGCTTGGAGAAATATCAACAACATCAGATACACAGATGATACCACCCTAATGGCAAAAAGTAAAGAAACTAAAGAGCCTCTTGATGTATTTGAAATAGCGGAGTGAAAAAGCTGGCCTAATACTCTACAGTCAAAAAGCTAAGATCATGGCATAGAGTCCCATCACTTCATGGCAAATAGAAGGGGAAAAACTAGATACAGTGAAAGATTTTATTTTCTTGGGTTCCAAAATTATAGTGGATGGTGACTGCAGCCATGAAATTAAAAGATGCTTGCTCCTTGGAAGGCAGTTATGACAAACCTAGACAGAATATTAAAAAGTAAAAGTGTTAACTCCTCAGTCATTGCAACCCCATGGACTATAGCCCACTAGGCTCCTCTGTCCTTGGAAGTATACGGTCTAGAATGCTCAGGTGGGTAGACATTCCGTTTCTAGCAAAAACAAGATCTGGCCCTAACTGTGGCTCTGAGAATGAGCTCCTTATTGCAAAATTCAGGCTAAAGTTGAAGAAAGTAAGGATTTCATGCAAAGATGGGCTTGATAAAGGACAGAAATGGTATGGACTTAACAGAAGCAGAAGATATTAAGAAGAGGCGGTAAGAATACACAGAACTATAGAAAAAAATATCTTTATGACCCAGATAATCACAATGGTGTGATCACTCACCTAGAGCCAGACATCCTGGAATGTGAAGTCAAGTGGGCCTTAGAAAGCATCACTATGAACAAAGCTAGTGGAGGTGATGGAATTCCAGTTGAGCTATTTCAAATCCTGAAAGATGATGTTGTGAAAGTGCTACACTCAATATACCAGAAAATTTGGAAAACTCAGCAGTGGCCACAGGACTGGAAAAGGTCAGTTTTCATTCCAATCCCAAAGAAAGGCAATGCAAAAGAATGCTCAAACTACCACACAATTGCACTCCTTTCACAGGCTAGTAAAGTAATGCTCAAAATTCTCCGAGCCAGGCTTCAGCAATACATGAACCGTGAACTTCCAGACATTCAAGGAGTTTTAGAAAAGGCAGGGTAACCAGAGATCAAATTGCCAACATCTGCTGGATCATGGCAAAAGCAAGAGACTTCCAGAAAAATATCTATTTCTGCTTTATTGACTATGCCAAAGACTTATCAGTGTGGATCACAATCAACTGTGGAAAATTCTGGAAGAGTTGGGAATACCAAACTACTTGACCTGCCTCTTGAGAAACCTATATGCAGATCAGGAAGCAACAGTTAGAACTGGACATAGAACAACATACTGGTTCCAAATAGGAAAAAGAATGCATCAAGGCTGTGTATTGTGACTCTGCTTATTTAACTTATATGCAGAGTACATCATGAGAAAAGCTGGGCTGGAAGAAGCACAAGCTGGAATCAGGATTGCAGGGAGAAATATCAATCACCTAAGATATGCAGATGACACCACCCTTATGGCAGAAAGTGAAGAGGAACTAAAGAGCCTTTTGATGAAAGTGAAAGAAGAGAGTGAAAAAGTTGGCTTAAAATTCAATGTTCAGAAAACTGTTACCTGGTGGCTCAAGGGTTAAAGCATCTGCCTCCAATGTGGGAGACCTGGGTTCGATCCCTGGGTCAGGAAGATCCCCTGGAGAATGAAATGGCAACCCACTTCAGTATTCTTGCCTGGAAAATCCCATGGACTGAGGAGTCTGGTGGGCTGCAGTCCATGGGGTCACAGAGTCAGACACGACTGAGTGACTTTTACTTACTTACTTTACTTACATGTATGGATGTGATGGTTGGACTGAGATGAACGCTGAGCAGCCATGAATTGATGCTTTTGAACTGTGGTGCTGGAGAAGACTCTTGAGAGTCCCTTGGACTGCAAGGGATCCAACCGTCCATTCTGAAGATCAGCCCTGGGTATTCATTGGAAGGATTGATGCTAAAGCTGAAACTCCAATACGACTCATTGGAAAGACTCTGATGCTGAGAGGGATTGGGGGCAGGAAGATACGGGGAAGACAGAGGAGGAGATGGCTGGATGGCATCACCGACTCGATGGACATGAGTTTGATTAGACTCTGGGAGTTTGTGATGGACCCAGAGGCCTGGCATGCTGTGATTCATGGGGTCACAAAGAGTCTGTCACGACTGAGGGACTGAATTGAACTGAACTGAACTGAACTGAAGGATAAGCACAAGGCCATTCATGTACGACCTAAATCAAATCCCTTATGATTATATCTTGGAGGTGATAAATATATTCAAAGGATTAGATCTGATAGAATGTCTGAAAAGCTATGGACAGGAATTCATAACATAGTACAGCAGGTTGTGAGCTAAACCATCCAAAAGAAAAAGAAATGAAGGAAGGCAAAGTTGTTGCCTTAGGAGGCTTTCCAAATAGCTGAGAAGAGAAGGAAAAGGGGTAAGAGAAAGATATACTCAACTGAATGCAGTCCTGTGGCCACCTCGCGCCCAAGGCCAGGGGCGGTGACCCTGAGAAACCACCTATAGCCCAAGGCCAGGGGCAACAGCTGGAAGGAGCCACCTACGCCCAAGGCCAGGGCTGGCGGCCAGGAGAAGCAACCCAAGGAGTGGTGGCTGAACAGGCACAGGAAGGCCTAGAGGAGCTATCCCACGTTGAAGGTCAGGAAGGGCGGCAGTAAGTAGATACCCCTCGTCCAAGGTAAGGAGCAGCAGATGTGCTTTGTTGGAACAGCCATGAAGAGATACCCCAAGCCCAAGGTAAGAGAAACCCAAGTAAGATGGTAGGTGATTCAAGAGGGCATCAGAGGGCAGACACACTGAAACCATACTCACAGAAAACTAGTCAATCTAATCATACTAGGACCACAGCCTTGTCTAACTCAATGAAACCAAGCCATGCCTGCAGGGCAACCCAAGACAGGAGGGTCATGGTGGAGAGGTCTGACAGATTGTGGTCCACTGGAGAAGGGAATGGAAAGCCACTTCAGTATTCTTGCCTAGAGAACCCCGTGAACAGTATGAAAAGTTAAAATGATAGGATACCAAAAGAGGAACTCCCCAGGTCAGTAGGTGCCCAATATGCTACTGGAGATCAGTGGAGAATTAACTCCAGAAAGGATGAAGGGATGGAGCCAAAGCAAAAACAACACCCAATTGTGGATGTGACTGGTGATAGAAGCAAGATCCGATGCTGTAAAGAGCAATATTGCATAGGAACCTGGAATGTGAGGTCCATGAATCAAGGCAAATTGGAAGTGGTCAAACAAGAGATGGCAAGGGTGAACGTCGACATTCTAGGAATCAGCGAACTAAAATGGACTGGAATGGGTAAGTTTAACTCAGATGACCATTATATCTACTACTGCGGGCAGGAATCCCTCAGAAATGGAGTAGCCATCATGGTCAACAAATGAGTCCAAAATGCAGTGCTTTGATGCAGTCTCAAAAATGACAGAATGATATCTGTTTGTCTCCAAGGCAAACCATTCAATATCATGGTAATCCAAGTCTATGCCCCAACCAGTAACGCTGAAGAAGCTGAAGTTGAACGGTTTTATGAAGACATACAAGACCTTTTAGAACTAACACCCCCAAAAGATGTCCTTTTCATTATAGGAGACTGGAAAGCAAAAGTAGGAAGTCAAGAAACACCTGGAGTAACAGGCAAATTTGGCCTTGGAATGCGGAATGAAGCAGGGCAAAGACTAATAGAGTTTTGCCAAGGAAATGCACTGGTCATAGCAAACACCCTCTCCCAACAACACAAAACTCTACACATGGACATCACCAGATGGTCAGCACCAAAATCAGATTGATTATATTCTTTGCAGCCAAAGATGGAGAAGCTCTATACAGTCAACAACAACAAGACTGGGAGCTGACTGTGGCTCAGATCATGAACTCCTTATTACCAAATTCAGACTTAAATTGAAGAAAGTAGGGAAAACCGCTAGACCATTCAGGTATGACCTAAATCAAATCCCTTATGATTACACAGTGGAAGTGAGAAATAGATGTAAGGGCCTAGATCTGATAGATAGAGTGCCTGATGAACTATGGAGTGAGGTTCATGACACTGTATAGGAGACAGGGATCAAGACCATCCCCATGGAAAGGAAATGCAAAAAAGCAAAATGGCTGTCTGGGAAGGCCTTACAAATAGCTGTGAAAAGAAGAGAGGTGAAAAGCAAAGGAGAAAAGGAAAGATTTAAGCATCTGAATGCAGAGTTCCAAAGAATAGCAAGAAGAGATAAGAAAGCCTTCTTCAGCAATCAAGGCAAAGAAATAGAGTAAAACAACAGAATGGGAAAGACTAGAGATCTCTTCAAGAAAATTAGAGTTACCAAGGGAACATTTCATGCAAAGATGGACTCCATAAAGGACAGAAATGGTCTGGACCTAACAGAAGCAGAAGATGTTAAGAAGAGGTGGCAAGAATACATGGAAGAACTGTCCAAAAAAGATCTTCACGACCCAGATAATCATGATGATGTGATCACTCATCTAGAGCCAGACATCTTGGAATGTGAAGTCAAGTGTGCCTTAGAAAGCATCACTATGAGCAAAGCTACTGGAGGTGATGGAATTCCAGTGGAGCTGTTTCAAATCCTGAAAGATGATGCTGTGAAAGTGCTGCACTCAATATGTCAGCAAATATGGAAAACTCAGCAGTGGCCACAGGACTGGAAAAGGTCAGTTTTCATTCCAATTCCAAAGA
>NW_024071713.1:0-6801 GCF_014754425.2 Oryx dammah
GTGAGATGAGTGCAATTGTGTGGTAGTTTGAGCATTCTTTGGCATTGCCTTTCTTTGGGATTGGAATGAAAACTGACCTTTTGCAGTCCTGTGGCCACTGCTGAGTTTTCCAAATTTGCTGGCATATTGAGTGAAGCACTTTCACAGCATCATCTTTCAGGATTTGAAATAGCTCAACTGGAATTCCATCACCTCCACTACTTTGTTCGTAGTGATGCTTTCTAAGGCCCACTTGACTTCACATTTCAGGATGTCTGGCTCTAGGTGAGTGATCACACCATCGTGATTATCTTGGTCTTGAAGATCTTTTTTGTACAGTTTCTGTGTATTCTTGCCATCTCTTCTTAATATCTTCTGCTTCTGTTAGGTCCATATCATTTTTAGCAAGAAACTGATCAATTCATGGAGGTTTAAAAGTCGTTAGCATAATGATTACCTTTCTTTGAAAATAAAATTATTCACTATCTATTATTATAATGCTTTATTACTTTGAATTTTGGAGTTCTCTACCATTTTTTCTTGTTTGAACTTGCTTGAGGTTTGTTCCAAGAAAACAGTCTTGCATTTATTCATTGAACTGAATGCTTTTTTCATTGTTGATTTATGTATGCCTGGTTTTATCTTTATTTTCTTCCATTTTCTTCAGGCATTTAATTGATTGTTTTGTAAATTATTGAGTTGAGCATTTATCTTGTTTGTTCTTTGGTTAACTTAATAGAGATTATTTTACTCCTGAATCAACTGACTACAGCTTATAGATTTTGATATGTAATGTTTTTCTGTTATTTTGTAGTTGGTTTTCAATTTTATATTTATCCATCTGTCTCCTGGCCAAAATTATTTGAGGCATTTTTTCCTTTTTCTTTTTTTTTATCTTTTGACTGCACTGCACAGCTTTGATCTTAGTTTTGACCAGGGATCAAACCTGTGCTCCCTGCATTGAAAGTGTGGAGTGTTAACCCCTGGACCACTGGGGAAGACCTTATTTGAGTCTTTTCTTAATGAACAGAGTAAGTTGTTATTATTCTTGTAGATGTTCAAATCATATGGTTAATTTATAATTTTAGTATATTGTCTTTAGAGAATGTGAATCATACACTTTTTGGGTCAACCTGAAAGTTTGCTCTAATTCAAAGTGCATGGCTTTATGGAAAAAAGATTGTTTCCAAATTGCTTTATATATGCCCTTTATCCTATGTCAGTATTTCAAATACTCAAGGAAACACCCTAGCCACAAACTGAATGCTTTTGAGAGTGTTTATGACCTCTCAATGTTCAACTCAAAAACCATACCATTAGTACTGGGTCCTCAGTACACTTTTATTAGAGTTACATTATCTGTACTTTCCTTTTGCAGAATGAAAATAACATAGTGTTCACCTGTATTGAGTACTCATTAGTATGACTTATAGTGTGAAGTCATAGTGTTGCTATGTGGCATAGTGTTGCTTACAGTGTTGCTACTGAATTATCTTACCTTTTGTCTGAGTGCAAAACTATTTTGTCCTAATTGAAGATATTTTTGGTAGATATAGGATTTAGGTGCAAATGTCCTTAAGATCAGTAAATAGACTCCTGCAATATAACAAAATAATAATTCACTATCTAGTTAATTTATCTATTCAATTTATCCAGGAATTTAGCCATCATCCACCCATTCATTCATCCTTTCAATTAATTAAGGCAACTGCTATATGCCATATTAATAAGTCAGATGTTAAATATTTAGTGGTGAAGAAAACAGACGTAATTCCTAGAGCTATTATCTAGTGTGGGAAACAGACATTAATCTAGTCAAAAAAATACATATATCATTAAAAACTGTGATGAGTTTTATTGAATATAATTCAATGATGGAGAATAATTGTAGAGGAAGGGCTAGTCAAGATAGATTGAGGGGAAAGTAGGGCCTCTTTGTTGGGATGACATTTAACTGAGACAAAAGGATGAGAAGGAAGTGGCTACAGAAGAGTTGGAATGAGAAGGCTTTCCAGGAAAGCAAGGATGGTTCAATTTTGAGAGCTATTAATATAACTTATTATTTTACAAATAAAAGGAGAAAAACTGAGATAACAACCTCAAGAGATGCTAAAGAAGCATTTGATCTAGTCCAGGGTCTTTTGATTTTAGGAGATAAAAGTGTATTCAAACTGGCTCAAGTGAAAGAGAATTATTGTAAAAGTTCAGGGGCTCAATATAGCAGAAACTGCTGTATAGCCAGGTACCATCAGAGACTAAATTAGATAGTGCTTAGGAATGGGAATGACTTTATCTTTTTCCATTAGATGTGGCATGCTTTTTTTTTCCTTCTATGAATTATTTTTGCAAACTTTTCCTCAGTTTGGTTATCAGTTTGTTCAAAACCCATCATAGATGGCCCCATTTCCCCAACCCCATTATACCCACCATGGTCTTTCTCCTTCCTGGTAATTCACGGACTAACCAGAGACCTGTCATAATTATTTGGCTTCTAAGGGTACTCAGAGCTGTTACAGTCTGGGGCAATAAGATGAGCTATCTTGTAAGGAGGGATGCTCTCTGACAGGCATCTTGAAATGTGTTAGAGGCATAATAGAGTACACATTTGGCTGAATGCTAAATGGCTGTTTTTAGACTCAGTAGTGTACTAAATTGGAATATCTTCAAAAGGCAAAATGGGAATTTCTGGTTACAAGAAAAAAACCCAAATTTCATGAAAAAATGTGATTTTTATTACCTATATTAATTAAAAATATTTAATTAATTATAGCACATGTCTTTTTTTTGGTCACATCATATGCTGTTGGACCATGTAATTTCAGCTGTAGTTTTGGAAGATTGTTCCACTCTTAGCATTAACAGGTCGCTAAGATTTGTGTGTGTGTGTCTGTGTCCAGGTGGTGGAAGGTAGAAATTAATGATCCTATGGCAACTTCCAACCAGAGGATGATGGGAGTTGATAGATAAGTGCCCCCAGATCTTCAGAGGCTCAATTCAGAGGTGACATTATATTGTTCCTCAGTGGTGACATTAAGTGGTTCTTCAGTGGGAGCCCAGTAAGACTGAACCCCAATTTCACACAGTGGTAACTAGCTCAAGGTACCTATCATTGGCTTTTTCTCATTCTTTTCCTCACTCTTTTTGGTCCTTCACTCCTGCTTCCTGGGATTACCTCAAAAATAAATTATTTATCTTCAAGTTTTCATCTCAGGCCTTGCTTTTGGGGGAATCCACATTTTAAAGTGGACAAATTTTAAAGTTTAGCATTATGGAAGGGAGATACAATTTTTTAGTGGTCAGTTGCTAGATTGCTCCTATACTTGTTCTACTGCCTATTTCCAACATATAAAAAATGTTTCAATTGAAATAAGAGTATAATTCACATCACTGCCTGTTTTGATTTGAGGTCTCCTTAGAGAATATGTAGGAATCCATAAAAATTATTACTGAATGTAAGTCTACATGCCCTATGCACAGTGAAGCAAATAATACCAAAACGTCAGAGTCTGGAGCAGAGAAAGGTTTATTGCAGGGCTCATGCCTTAAAATCCCTGAACTCCCTCGAAAACTTTCAGCAAAGCACTTTTAGAGGAAAGGTGGGGACGGGGCATTAGTCGATGCAAACTTCTTTGTGTCAGATCCTTTGTTCTTGAGTTGAAGTCACGCTGAGGTTACAATGGTCCTGTAAACCTCACCAAAACAAATGTTGTTTTGTGTTCAGACAAAAACGGGCAAAGTCCCAAGACTCAACTCTCACCCTCTGAGGTCCACGTCTTGGCTAAGAGGAGGGGTCCCTGCACGGGCCAGTTACCTTGCCCAAGAGCATTCACCCAGCACCCAGTCTGGGTCTTCCTGCCAGTGCTGAGGCCTGGCTGAGGAGGCAGACCTCAAGGCCAGATTCCCCAGATTCCCCGCAGCCATCTTCACTGAGGGAGCCAGGCGCCCAGGACTCAGCTGGCGCTCAGGCTCCTCAGGCAACCCAAACAGGGGCTGGGTCCCACCAACTGCCACTCCTGGATACTATCACCATCAGGTCGAAGCGGTGGGGATAGGGAGAGATTCAGCTGCTTCGAGGTCTGGGCCTGGCCAATGGACAGCATGGCCAGGGCTCTGGAGCTCTGCAGGACACAGCCCTCACTCAGCCTGTCCCGGGGACCCCCAGCTCACTCGCTGGCCCAAGGCCGTGGGGCCTGGAGGGCCCTGGGGAGAAGGCTGAGACCCACCTCTCACTGAACCTTCTGTCAGGACCATGGTGAGGCTGACAATTGGCTGAGTGGCTAAGTGTCTCATACCATTCATTGCATGCTGCAAGCCTGCTCCATCCCTGTTACAACAAACTCAAGAATGACTAAAGGCCTAGGACAAAACCCCTCCCATCTTTCCTCTCTCATTTACACATATCTTCTCATTTCCAGTCAGAAGATGCTCACAGGGCTCAGGGCCTACCTCGCTCCATCATGTGCACCCTGCTGCCAAGTTATCCTGTCCTAAAGCGTCCACGGTCAGGGGCGGCGGCCGAGAAGAGCTACCCCATGTCCAAGGTCAGGGGCGGCCGGGAGAAGCCACCTCGCGCCCGAGGCCTGGTGCGGTGACCCTGAGGAGCCACACCAGCCTGAGGCCAGGGCCGGCGGCCGGGAGGAGCAATCCGAGGAGCGGTGGCTGCTCAGGCACAGGAGGGCCTAGAGGAGCTATCCCATGTTGAAGGTCAGGAACGGCGGTGGCAAGGAGATACCCCTCATCCAAGGTAAGGAGCAGTGGCTGTGCTTTGCTGGAGCAGCCGTGAAGAGATACCCCACGCCCAAGGTAAGAGAAACCCAAGTAAGATGGTAGGTGTTGCAAGAGGGCATCAGAGGGCAGACACACTGAAACCATACTCACAGAAAACTAGTCAATCTAATCACACTAGGACCACACCCTTGTCTAACTCAATGAAACCAAACCATGCCTGCGGGGCAACCCAAGATGGCCGGGTCATGGTGGAGAGGTCTGACAGAATGTGGTCCACTGGAGAAGGGAATGGCAAGCCACTTCAGTATTCTTGCCTTGAGAACCCCATGAACAGTATGAAAAGGCAAAATGATAGGATATCGAAAGAGGAACTCCCCAGGTCATTAGGTGCCCAATATGCTACTGGAGATCAGTGGAGACATAACTCCAGAAAGAATGAAGGGGTGGAGCCAAAGCAAAAACAATACCCAGTTGTGGATGTGACTGGTGATAGAAGCAAGATCTGATGCTGTAAAGAGCAATATTGCATAGGAACCTGGAATGTCAGGTCCATGAATCAAGGCAAATTGGAAGTGGTCAAACAAGAGATGGCAAGAGTGAACGTCGACATTCTAGGAATCAGCGAACTAAAATGGTCTGAAATGGGTGAGTTTAACTCAGATGACCATTATATCTACTACTGAGGGCAGGAATCCCTCAGAAGAAATGAAGTAGCCATCATGGTCAACAAAAGAGTCCGAAATGCAGTACTTGGATGCAATCTCAAAAACGACAGAATGATCTCTGTTCGTCTCCAAGGCAAACCATTCAGTATCACAGTTATCCAAGTCTATGCCCCAACCAGTAACGCTGAAGAAACTGAAGTTGAACGGTTTTATGAAGACCTACAAGACCTTTTAGAACTAACACCCAAAAAAGATGTCCTTTTCATTATAGGGGACTGGAATGCAAAAGTAGGAAGTCAAGAAACACCTGGAGTAACAGGCAAATTTGGGCTTGGAATGTGGAATGAAGCAGGGCAAAGACTAATAGAGTTTTCCCAAGAAAATGCACTGGTCATAGCAAACACCCTCTTCCAACAACATAAGAGAAGACTCTACACATGGACATCACCAGATGGTCAACACCGAAATCAGATTGATTATATTCTTTGCAGCCAAAGATGGAGAAGCTCTATACAGTCAAGAAAAACAAGACCAGGAGCTGACTGTGGCTCAGATCATGAACTCCTTATTACCAAATTCAGACTCAAATTGAAGAAAGTAGGGAAAGCCACTAGACCATTCAGGTATGACACAAATCAAATCCCTTATGATTATACAGTGGAAGTGAGAAATAGATTTAAGGGCCTAGATCTGATAGATAGAGTGCCTGATGAACTATGGAATGAGGTTCATGACATTGTACAGGAGACAGGGATCAAGACCATCCCCATGGAAAAGAAATGCAAAAAAGCAAAATGGCTGTCTGGGGAGGCCTTACAAATAGCTGTGAACAGAAGAGAAGTGAAAAGCAAAGGAGAAAAGGAAAGATATAAGCGTCTGAATGCAGAGTTCCAAAGAATAGCAAGAAGAGATAAGAAAGCCTTCTTCAAAGATAAATGCAAAGAAATAGGGGAAAACAAAATAATGGGAAAGACTAGAGATCTCTTCAAGAAAATTAGAGATACCAAGGGAACATTTCATGCAAAGATGAGCTCGATAGAGGACAGAAATGGTATGGACCTAACAGAAGCAGAAGATATTAAGAAGAGGTGGCAAGAATATACAGAAGAACTGTACAAAAAAAATCTTCATGACCCGGATAATCATGATGATGTGATCATGCATCTAGAGCCAGACATCCTGGAATGTGAAGTCAAGTGGGCCTTAGAAAGCATCACTACGAACAAAGCTAGTGGAGGTGATGGAATTCCAGTTAAGCTATTTCAAATCCTGAAAGATGATGCTGTGAAAGTGTTGCACTCAATATGCCAGCAAATTTGGAAAACTCAGCAGTGGCCACAGGACTGCAAAAGGTCAGTCTTCATTCCAATTCCAAAGAAAGACAATGCCAAAGAATGCTCAAACTACCACACAATTGCACTCATCTCAC
>NW_024071714.1:0-6801 GCF_014754425.2 Oryx dammah
CATTTCAGAAGTTGTCCAGTGTGCTACTGGGGAAAGGTAGAGGGCAATTGCTAAGCTCCAAAAAGAATGAAACTTCAGAATCAAAGCAGGAATGATGTTCAGTTGTGGATATGTCTGGCACTGCAAGTAGAGTCCAGTGCTATAAAGAACAATATTGCATAGTAACCTGAAATGTTAAGTCCATGAGTCAGTTTACATTGAATGTGATCAAGCAGGAGATGGCAAGAGTAAACATTAACATCTTAGGAATCAGTGAACTAAAACGAACTGGAATGGGTGAATTTAATGTAAATGATGATTATATCTATTACTGTGAGCAAGATTTCCTTAGAAGAAATGGAGTAGCCCTCATAATCAACAAAACAGTCCAAAATGCACTACTTGGATACAATCTCAAAAATGTCAGAATGATGTCGATTCATTCCGAGGCAGACCATTCAGCATCAAAGTAACAGAAGTCTATGCCTTAACCACTGATGCTGAAGAGCTCATGTGGACTGATTGTATAAAAACAGAAAAGATCTTCTATACCTAATAGCAAAAAAAGACATCATAGGAGATTAGAATGCAAAAATAGGAACTAAAGAGATACATGGATTAATAGGCAAATTTGGCTTTGGAGTACAAAATGAAGCAGGACAAAGTCTAAGAGTTTGTCAAGAGAAAACATTGGTCTTAGCCAACTCCTTTTTCCAACACAAGAGACAACTTTACACAGGGACATCACCAAATAGTTAATACTACAAGCAGATTTATTATAATCTTTGTAGCTGAAGATGGAGAAGCTCTATACAGTCAGCAAAATCAAAGTAGGGGGCTAAGTGTGACTCAGATCATGAGATCCTTATTGCAAAATTCAGATATAATTTGAAGAAAGTAGGGAAAACCACTAGGCCATTCAGGTATGACCTAAAAACAATCCCTTATGATTATTATTCTGTGGAGATGACAAATAGATTCAAAGAATTAGATCTGGTAGAGTGCCTAAAGAATTATAGACAGAGGTTCATAACATTATACAGGAAGCAGTGACTAAAACCATCCTAAAGAAAAAGAATTGCAAGAAGGCAAAGTGGCCATCTGAGGAGGCTTTACAAATAGCTGAGGAAAAAAAGAGAATGGAAAAGCAAGGGAGAAAGGAAAGCTCAACTGAATGGAGATTTCTAGAGAATAGCAAGGAGAGGAAGAAGTCTTTGAACATTGCAAAGAAATAGAATAAGGTAATAGAATGGGAAAGACTAGAGATTGCTTCCAGAAAATTGGAGATACCAAGCAAGGATTTCATACAAGAATGAGCACTCTAAAGTACAGAAATGGTAAAGGACCAAAAAAAGGCAGAAGAAATTAAGAAGAAGTGCCAAGAATGCATCGAAGAACTGCACAAAAGTTGTCTTAAGCCTAGATAACCATGATATTGTGGTTCCTCAGCAAGAACCAGATATCCTGAAGTGTGAAGTCAAGTGGGCCTTAGCAAGTATTACTATGAACAAAGCTAGTGGAGGTTATAGAATTTCAGCAGAGCTATTTAAAATCCTAAAAGATTATGCTGTTAAAATGCTGTCCTCAATAAACCAGCAAATTTGGAAAATACAGCAGTAGCCACAAACCTGGAAAAAATCAATTTTAATTCCAATCCCAAAGAAGGCAATGCCAAAGAATGTTCAAACTACAGGACAATTTTGCTCATTTAACATGGTAGGAAGATTATGCTCAAAATCCTTCAAGCTAGGTTTCAGCAGTGTATGCACTGAGAAATTCCACATGTACAAGTTGGGCTTAGCAAAGGCAGAGGAACCAGGAACCAAATTGCCAAAATTCCTTGGATAATAGAGAAAAGAAGGGAATTTGAGAAAAATATCTACTTGTGCTTCATTGACTATATGAAACACTTTGTAGATCACAGCAAACTGGAATATTCTTAAAGGGAAGGGAATATCAGACCACCCACCCTGTCTCCTAAGAATCTTGTATGCAGGTCAAGAAGCAACAGTTAGAATTGAACATGAAACAATGGACTGATTCAAAATTGGGAAAGGAGTACACAAAGGCTGTATATGGTCACCCTGTTTATTTAACTTATATGCAGAGAATATCATATGAAATACTTGACAGGATGAATCACAAGATGGAATCAGGATTGCTTGGAGAAATATCAACAACATCAGATACACAGATGATACCACCCTAATGGCAAGAAGTAAAGAAACTAAAGAGCCTCTTGATGTATTTGAAATAGGGGAGTGAAAAAGCTGGCCTAATACTCTACAGTCAAAAAGCTAAGATCATGGCATAGAGTCCCATCACTTCATGACAAATAGAAGGGGAAAAACTAGATACAGTGAAAGATTTTATTTTCTTGGGTTCCAAAATTATAGTGGATGGTGACTGCAGCCATGAAATTAAAAGATGCTTGCTCCTTGGAAGGCAGTTATGACAAACCTAGACAGAATATTAAAAAGTAAAAGTGTTAACTCCTCAGTCATTGCAACCCCATGGACTATAGCCCACTAGGCTCCTCTGTCCTTGAAAGTATACGGTCTAGAATGCTCAGGTGGGTAGACATTCCGTTTCTAGCAAAAACAAGATCTGGCCCTAACTGTGGCTCTGAGAATGAGCTCCTTATTGCAAAATTCAGGCTAAAGTTGAAGAAAGTAAGGATTTCATGCAAAGATGGGCTTGATAAAGGACAGAAATGGTATGGACTTAACAGAAGCAGAAGATATTAAGAAGAGGCGGTAAGAATACACAGAACTATAGAAAAAAATATCTTTATGACCCAGATAATCACAATGGTGTGATCACTCACCTAGAGCCAGACATCCTGGAATGTGAAGTCAAGTGGGCCTTAGAAAGCATCACTATGAACAAAGCTAGTGGAGGTGATGGAATTCCAGTTGAGCTATTTCAAATCCTGAAAGATGATGTTGTGAAAGTGCTACACTCAATATACCAGAAAATTTGGAAAACTCAGCAGTGGCCACAGGACTGGAAAAGGTCAGTTTTCATTCCAATCCCAAAGAAAGGCAATGCAAAAGAATGCTCAAACTACCACACAATTGCACTCCTTTCACAGGCTAGTAAAGTAATGCTCAAAATTCTCCGAGCCAGGCTTCAGCAATACATGAACCGTGAACTTCCAGACATTCAAGGAGTTTTAGAAAAGGCAGGGTAACCAGAGATCAAATTGCCAACATCTGCTGGATCATGGCAAAAGCAAGAGACTTCCAGAAAAATATCTATTTCTGCTTTATTGACTATGCCAAAGACTTATCAGTGTGGATCACAATCAACTGTGGAAAATTCTGGAAGAGTTGGGAATACCAAACTACTTGACCTGCCTCTTGAGAAACCTATATGCAGATCAGGAAGCAACAGTTAGAACTGGACATAGAACAACATACTGGTTCCAAATAGGAAAAAGAATGCATCAAGGCTGTGTATTGTCACTCTGCTTATTTAACTTATATGCAGAGTACATCATGAGAAAAGCTGGGCTGGAAGAAGCACAAGCTGGAATCAGGATTGCAGGGAGAAATATCAATCACCTAAGATATGCAGATGACACCACCCTTATGGCAGAAAGTGAAGAGGAACTAAAGAGCCTTTTGATGAAAGTGAAAGAAGAGAGTGAAAAAGTTGGCTTAAAATTCAATGTTCAGAAAACTGTTACCTGGTGGCTCAAGGGTTAAAGCATCTGCCTCCAATGTGGGAGACCTGGGTTCGATCCCTGGGTCAGGAAGATCCCCTGGAGAATGAAATGGCAACCCACTTCAGTATTCTTGCCTGGAAAATCCCATGGACTGAGGAGTCTGGTGGGCTGCAGTCCATGGGGTCACAGAGTCAGACACGACTGAGTGACTTTTACTTACTTACTTTACTTACATGTATGGATGTGATGGTTGGACTGAGATGAACGCTGAGCAGCCATGAATTGATGCTTTTGAACTGTGGTGCTGGAGAAGACTCTTGAGAGTCCCTTGGACTGCAAGGGATCCAACCGTCCATTCTGAAGATCAGCCCTGGGTATTCATTGGAAGGATTGATGCTAAAGCTGAAACTCCAATACGACTCATTGGAAAGACTCTGATGCTGAGAGGGATTGGGGGCAGGAAGATACGGGGAAGACAGAGGAGGAGATGGCTGGATGGCATCACCGACTTGATGGACATGAGTTTGATTAGACTCTGGGAGTTTGTGATGGACCCAGAGGCCTGGCATGCTGTGATTCATGGGGTCACAAAGAGTCTGTCACGACTGAGGGACTGAATTGAACTGAACTGAAGGATAAGCACAAGGCCATTCATGTACGACCTAAATCAAATCCCTTATGATTATATCTTGGAGGTGATAAATATATTCAAAGGATTAGATCTGATAGAATGTCTGAAAAGCTATGGACAGGAATTCATAACATAGTACAGCAGGTTGTGAGCTAAACCATCCAAAAGAAAAAGAAATGAAGGAAGGCAAAGTTGTTGCCTTAGGAGGCTTTCCAAATAGCTGAGAAGAGAAGGAAAAGGGGTAAGAGAAAGATATACTCAACTGAATGCAGTCCTGTGGCCACCTCGCGCCCAAGGCCAGGGGCGGTGACCCTGAGAAACCACCTATAGCCCAAGGCCAGGGGCAACAGCTGGAAGGAGCCACCTACGCCCAAGGCCAGGGCTGGCGGCCAGGAGAAGCAACCCAAGGAGTGGTGGCTGAACAGGCACAGGAAGGCCTAGAGGAGCTATCCCACGTTGAAGGTCAGGAAGGGCGGCAGTAAGTAGATACCCCTCGTCCAAGGTAAGGAGCAGCAGATGTGCTTTGTTGGAACAGCCATGAAGAGATACCCCAAGCCCAAGGTAAGAGAAACCCAAGTAAGATGGTAGGTGATTCAAGAGGGCATCAGAGGGCAGACACACTGAAACCATACTCACAGAAAACTAGTCAATCTAATCATACTAGGACCACAGCCTTGTCTAACTCAATGAAACCAAGCCATGCCTGCAGGGCAACCCAAGACAGGAGGGTCATGGTGGAGAGGTCTGACAGATTGTGGTCCACTGGAGAAGGGAATGGAAAGCCACTTCAGTATTCTTGCCTAGAGAACCCCGTGAACAGTATGAAAAGTTAAAATGATAGGATACCAAAAGAGGAACTCCCCAGGTCAGTAGGTGCCCAATATGCTACTGGAGATCAGTGGAGAATTAACTCCAGAAAGGATGAAGGGATGGAGCCAAAGCAAAAACAACACCCAATTGTGGATGTGACTGGTGATAGAAGCAAGATCCGATGCTGTAAAGAGCAATATTGCATAGGAACCTGGAATGTGAGGTCCATGAATCAAGGCAAATTGGAAGTGGTCAAACAAGAGATGGCAAGGGTGAACGTCGACATTCTAGGAATCAGCGAACTAAAATGGACTGGAATGGGTAAGTTTAACTCAGATGACCATTATATCTACTACTGCGGGCAGGAATCCCTCAGAAATGGAGTAGCCATCATGGTCAACAAATGAGTCCAAAATGCAGTGCTTTGATGCAGTCTCAAAAATGACAGAATGATATCTGTTTGTATCCAAGGCAAACCATTCAATATCATGGTAATCCAAGTCTATGCCCCAACCAGTAACGCTAAAGAAGCTGAAGTTGAACGGTTTTATGAAGACATACAAGACCTTTTAGAACTAACACCCCCAAAAGATGTCCTTTTCATTATAGGAGACTGGAAAGCAAAAGTAGGAAGTCAAGAAACACCTGGAGTAACAGGCAAATTTGGCCTTGGAATGCGGAATGAAGCAGGGCAAAGACTAATAGAGTTTTGCCAAGGAAATGCACTGGTCATAGCAAACACCCTCTCCCAACAACACAAAACTCTACACATGGACATCACCAGATGGTCAGCACCAAAATCAGATTGATTATATTCTTTGCAGCCAAAGATGGAGAAGCTCTATACAGTCAACAACAACAAGACTGGGAGCTGACTGTGGCTCAGATCATGAACTCCTTATTACCAAATTCAGACTTAAATTGAAGAAAGTAGGGAAAACCGCTAGACCATTCAGGTATGACCTAAATCAAATCCCTTATGATTACACAGTGGAAGTGAGAAATAGATGTAAGGGCCTAGATCTGATAGATAGAGTGCCTGATGAACTATGGAGTGAGGTTCATGACACTGTATAGGAGACAGGGATCAAGACCATCCCCATGGAAAGGAAATGCAAAAAAGCAAAATGGCTGTCTGGGAAGGCCTTACAAATAGCTGTGAAAAGAAGAGAGGTGAAAAGCAAAGGAGAAGAGGAAAGATTTAAGCATCTGAATGCAGAGTTCCAAAGAATAGCAAGAAGAGATAAGAAAGCCTTCTTCAGCAATCAAGGCAAAGAAATAGAGTAAAACAACAGAATGGGAAAGACTAGAGATCTCTTCAAGAAAATTAGAGTTACCAAGGGAACATTTCATGCAAAGATGGACTCGATAAAGGACAGAAATGGTCTGGACCTAACAGAAGCAGAAGATGTTAAGAAGAGGTGGCAAGAATACATGGAGGAACTGTCCAAAAAAGATCTTCACGACCCAGATAATTATGATGATGTGATCACTCATCTAGAGCCAGACATCTTGGAATGTGAAGTCAAGTGTGCCTTAGAAAGCATCACTATGAGCAAAGCTACTGGAGGTGATGGAATTCCAGTGGAGCTGTTTCAAATCCTGAAAGATGATGCTGTGAAAGTGCTGCACTCAATATGTCAGCAAATATGGAAAACTCAGCAGTGGCCACAGGACTGGAAAAGGTCAGTTTTCATTCCAATTCCAAAGA
>NW_024071715.1:0-6793 GCF_014754425.2 Oryx dammah
GAACAAAGCGAGTGGAGGTGATGGAATTCCTGCTGAACTATTTCAGAACCTAAAAGATGATGTTACTAAAGTGCTAAGTGATAAATGGTTTTTAAAAAAAGAAAAATAAAGTGCTACACTCAAGATGCCAGCAAAATTGAAAAACTCAACAATGGCCACAGGACTGGAAAAGGTCAGTTTCCATTCCAATCTCTGCACATGTGACCAGGGGAGACTGTGCACATGATCACGGTGGGTGGTCACCGTGATCACGAGTGGGAGTGCATGTGATCACTGCTGGGTGTGCATTTATCACGGGAAGGATCCGAATCCCACTCAGAAGGCCGTGCGCCACTACAAATCGCCCATCCTAACCTCCACCCCTTCAATTCCTGCAGGCCCAATTCGTCTGCCTCACAGCCGCGATGCCCTCCTATCCCCATAGTCCTTAGGCTCCGGAGGGGCCGCACATCCTCACCAGAAGGCTTGAAGATCAGAGGAAGGTAGAGGGCTGCACTGACACCACTTAGCTCTCTAGACGAGGTTAGCCTTCCTGCGCTGAACCCCTCAGTTATGTGGTGCGTGACAGGCTCCGCCCCAGTCCTCTTCGGTGGGCCAAGGAATTCCAGACCCGCCTGCTCGCCCCTCCCACCGCTTTAGCTTTGCTGGCCTGAGTCCACTATATCTCCTCTACTCAGGACTTCACCCCTGCAACTGGATGTTAGTAACTTCATATCAGATTCACCTCCCCAGATTCCATCCAAACACACTCTGATTCCTCCAGGAATTGACGGCTGGCCTACCTCCCCTGCTTCTCCCACTACTTGCATCCTGAGGGTCCACTTTCCTTCCTCCCAAGTATATTCACTCCTCCACAATAACAGGGGCCTCTACAACAAGCAGACACATCTTACCCAGTTAACTTTGAACATCTGAAGCTCTGAGATTCAAGATGAAGGAGCCATATTCAGGTACTCTCGACATTTTATATCCAAAGGAGCCAAAGTTTGTGGTGATGACCAGCGATGCTCACTGTTGTCTGTTGTAATCCCTGACCAGCTGGTGGGGGAGAGGTGCTCATGGAAAGGGTGGGTCGTGCAGGGTCTTTCACTCCCACAACTGGGCATGTCTGTGACAGTGGTGTTCTCCTATGTAAAAGTCACATTTTCTAATTTCTTAGCCACTGAACATGGTAGCAGTGCAATCAGAGAAGAATCTGCTGAGACTATTCATCTTTATATCTCTAATCCCAAGCACTTTTGTAGCGTGCAAGCATGCTTAGTCACTTCAGATGTGTCTGACTCTCTGCGTCCTTATGGACTGTAGCTCGCCAGGCTCCTCTGTCCATGGGATTCTCCAGGCAAGAATAGTGGACTGGGTTGCCATGTCGTCCCAGGGATCAAACTCACATCTCTTAGGTCTCCTGCATTGGCAGGTGGTTTCTTTACCACTAGTGCCATCTGGGAAGCCCAGCCTACTGTAGTTGCTTAGATGTACCCTTCTGTGTACCTACAATGTGGCTAGAAATTACATATCACATTCAGGGTAGGAGTATCCCTTGGAAAGTGAGAGGGGAATGGAAATGGGATGAAAGTTAAGGGGCAAAGTAAATACACCTAAATATTAACAACATCTAACTCTGAGTGGTAGGTGCTCAAATAGTTCTATCTCTTGCCATGTTGTTAGCAGGGGCACCAGGCATGGAGGACCTCAGCACCCGAAACCTTTTCTATTGTCTCCAAAACTTAGTGGGACCAGATCAGGATTGCGGGAAAATCTAGAGCCAGGAGAGTTTTTATAGCCAGGTGACTAACCTGAAGGTGTCTTCCTCCTCTAAACCCCCAAACTCCTTCTTCACTTCATGTGTTAGGGAAAGGAATTCAACCCAGAGAAGACAAGAATTTTGAGTTTAGGTGGGCAGAGCTGTTGAATTTTCCATTGTATTGAAACCAATTTTTTTTCACAGATAAATGCTGGTATGATATTTACTAGGTGGTATAGTTACAATTTTTTAATTCTTCAAAAATATAAGCATAGAATATTGAGGGAAAGTCTTACTTATACAGAATTTTTTGATGAATGAGGGTATCCAAATCCCTGTGCAATTTGGCAAATATTGAATTTTTGATAATCACATGTCATTTATCAATAGATGCATTATAAATTACTTCAGAACTTAGTGCATGAAGGGAGCCATTATTTATGATTTCTTATGTATCTATGTGTGAGGTGAATGCTTCTGCTGATGTGTCTAGTAAGTGTCAGGATTTTTTGTAGCTCCCTCTGTTTTTCATAGACCCTTGTAGACTTTATATAACATTGCTTCAAAATTAATAGTGTATAAGATAATTCTCCGCATTCTAAAATGGATGCTTGATAATCAGTAATGGTGTGACATACTCATATAATAATAATAACAAAAATAAAGAGAACATTGGTGAGCACTTAAGGGAAAATAAAGTCACTCCTATCATGAAATTTCCTCAACTATTTCAATAGTCGATAATTTTATTCAGTTTCTAAAAATTTCTGATATTCCCCTCTATTTGAGGAGAGAAATTACCGTTTCATTTCAGTCCTTATAAATTCATTCTGGTTTGTTTTATTTTTTTTAGTTAATATATTTATTTTACTTTTTAAAATTTATTTATTTTAACTGGAGGCTAAATACTTTACAATATTATGGTGGTTTTTGCCATACATTGACATAAATCAGCCATGGGTGTACATGTGTTCCCCATCCTGAACCCCCCTCCCACCTCCCTCCCCATCCCATCCCTCTGGGTCATCCAAGTGCACCAGCCCTGAGCACCCTGTCTCATGCATTGAACCTGGACTGGCAATCTGTTTCACATATGATAATATACATGTTTCAATGCTAGTCTCTCAGATCATCCCACCCTCGCCTTCTCCCACAGAGTCCAAAAGACTGTTCTATACATTTGTGTCTCTTTCGCTGTCTCACATATAGGGTCATCACTACTATCTTTCTAAATTCCATATATATGCATTAGTATACTGTATTGGTGTTTCTCGTTCTGACTTACTTTACTCTGTATAATAGGCTCCAGTTTCATCCACCTCATTAGAACTGATTCAAATGCATTGTTTTTAATGGCTGAGTGATATTCCATTGTGTATATGTACCACAGCTTTCTTATCCATTCATCTGCCAATGGACATCTAGGTTGTTTCCATGTCCTGGCTACTGTAAACAGTGCTGCAATGAACATTGGGATACACGTGTCTCTTTCTGGTTTCCTTGGTGTGTATGCCCAACAGTGGGATTGCTGAGCAATATGGCAGTCCTAGTTTCAGTTTTTTAAAGAATTTCTCCACACGATTCTCCATAGTGGCTGTACTCATTTGCATTCCCACCAACCGTGTAAGAGGGTTCCCTTTTCTCCACACCCTCTCTAGCATTTATTCTTTGTAGGTATTTGGATAGCAGCCATTCTGACTGGTGTGAAATGGTACCTCATTCTGGTTTTGATTTGCATTTCTCTGACAATGATTGATGTTGAGCATCTTTTCATGTGTTTCTTGGCCATCTGTATGTCTTCTTTGGGGATATTTCTGTTTAGTTCTTTGGCCCGGTTTTTGATTGGATCATTTATTTTTCTGGAATTGAGCTGCAGGAGCTGCTTCTATACTTTTGAGATTAATTCTTTGTCAGTTGCTTCATTTGCTATTATTTTCTCCCATTCTGAATGCTGTCTTTTCACCTTGCTTATAGTTTCCTTTGTTGTGCAAAAGCTTTTAAGTTTAATTAGGTCCCATTTGTTTATTTTTCCTTTTATTTCCATTACTCCATGATGTGGGTCATAGAGGATCCTGCTGTGATTTATGTCGGAGAGTGTTTTGCCTATGTTTTCCTCTAGGAGTTTTATAGTTTCTGGTCTTACATTTAGATCTTTAATCCATTTTGAGTTTATTTTTGTGTAATGGTGTTAGAAAGTGTTGTAGTTTCATTCTTTTACAAGTGGTTGACTAGCATTCTCAGTATCACTTGTTAAAGAGATTGTCTTTTTTCCATTGTATTTTCTTGCCTCCTCTGTCAAAGAGGTAGGTGCGTGAATTTATCTCTGGGCTTTTTAGTTTGTTTCATTGATCTATATTTCTGTCTTTGTGCCAGTACCATACTGTCCTGATGACTGTAGCTTTGTAGTGTATCCTGAAGTCAGGCAGGTTGGAAATTTATACTTTTCTAAGAATTTGTCCATTTCTTCCAAGTTTTCCATTTTATTGGCATATAGTTGCTGATAGTAGTCTCTTATGATCCTTTGCATTTCTGTGTTGTCTGTTGTGATTTCTCCATTTTCATTTCTAATTTTGTTGATTGGATTCTTCTCCCATTGTTTCTTGATGAGTCTGGCTAATGGTTTCTCCATTCTATTTATCTTCTCAAAGAACCAGCTTTTAGCTTTGTTGATTTTGGCTATGGTCTCCTTTGTTTCTTTTGCATTTATTTCTGCCCTAAGTTTTGTGATTTCTTTCCTTCTACTAACCCTGGGATTCTTCATTTCTTCCTTTTCTAGATGCTTTATGCGTACAGTTAGATTATTTATTTGGTTTTTCTCTTGTTTCTTGAGGTAAGCTCATATTGCTATGAACCTTCCCCTTGGCACTGCTTTTACTGAGTCCCATAGGTTTGGGGTTGCTGTGTTTTCATTTCCATTCGTTTCTATGCATATTTTGGATTCTTTTTTGATTTCCTCTGTGATTTGTTGATTATTCAGAAGTATATTGTTTAGCCTCCATATGTTTGTATTTTTAATAGTTTTTTTTTCTTCCTGTAGTTGATATCTAATCTTACTGCATTCTGATCAGAAAAGATGCTTGGAATGATTTCAATTCTTTTGAATTTACCAAGGCTAGATTTATGGCCCAGGATGTGATCTATCCTGGAGAAGGTTCCGTGTGCACTTGAGAAAAAGGTGAACTTGTTTTTGGGTGAAATGCCCTATAGATATCAACTAGGTTTAACTGGTCCATTATATCATTTAAAGTTTGTGTTTCCTTGTTAATTTTCTGTTTGGTTGATTTATCCATAGGTGTGAGTGGGGTCTTAAAGTCACCCACTATTATTGTGTTACTGTTACTTTCCCCTTTCATACTTGTTATCATTTGCCTTACATATTGCGGTGCTCCTATGCTGGGTGCATATATATTTATAATTGCTATATGTTCTTCTTGGTTTGATCCCTTGATCATTATGTAGTGTCCTTCTTTGTCTCTTTTCACAGCCTTTATTTCAAAGTCTATTTTATCTGATATGAGTATTGCTACTCCTGCTTTCTTTTGGGCTCCATGTGCATGAAATATCTTTTTCCAACCCTTCACTTTCAGTCTGTATGTGTCCCTTGTTTTGAGGTGGGTCTCTTGTAGACAACATATACAGGGGTCTTGTGTTCATATTATTCAGCCATTCTTTGTCTTTAGTTTGGGGCATTCGACCCATGTATGTTTAAGGTGATTATTGATAAGAATGATCTTATTGCCATTTACTTTGTTGTTTTGGGTTCGAGTATATATACCTTTTCTGTGTTTCCTGTCTAGAGAAGATCCTTTAGCATTTGTTGAAGAGCAGGTTTCATTGTGCTGACTTCTCTGAACTTTTGTTTGTCTGTAAGCTTTTGATTTCTCCTTCATGTTTGAATGAGATCCTTGCTGGGTACAGTAATCTGGGTTGTAGGTTTTTCTCTTTCATCACTTTAAGTGTATCTTGCCAATCCCTTCTGGCCTGAAGAGTTTCTATTGAAAGATCACCTGTTATCCTTATGGGATTCCCCTTGTGTGTTATTTGTTGTTTTTCCCTTGCTGCTTTTAATACTTGTTCCTTGTGTTTGATCTTTGTTAATTTGATTAATATGTGTCTTGGGGTGTTTTGCCTTGGGTTTATCCTGTTCAGAGCTCTCTGGGGTCTTTGGAATTGGGTGACTATTTCCCTCCCCATTTTAGGGAAGTTTTCAACTATTATCTCCTCAAGTATTTTCTCATGGTCTTTCTTTTTGTTTTCTTCTTCTGGGACTCCTATGATTCAAATGTTGGGGCATTTCACATTGTCCCAGAGGTCTCGGAAGTTGACCTCATTTCTTTTAACTCTTTTTTCTTTTTTCCTCTCTGCTTCATTTATTTCTACCATTCTATCTTCTCCCTCACTTATCCTATCTTCTGCCTCCATATTCCTCTTTTGATTCCTCCAGAGTGTTTTTGATCTCATTTATTGCATTATTCATTTTTGATTGACTCTTTTTTATTTCTTCTATGTCCTTGTTATACATTTCTTGCATCCTCTCAATCCTTGTCTCCAGGCTATTTATCTGTAACTACATTTTGTTTTCAAGATTTTGGATCATTTTTATGATCATTATTCTCAATTCTTTTTCAGGTAGACTCCCCATCTCCTCCTCTGTTGTTTGCTTTGGTGGGCATTTATCCTCTTCCTTTACCTGCTGAGTATTTCTCTACCTTTTCATCTTGTTTAGATTGCTGTGTTTGGGGTGGACTTTCCATATTCTGGAAGTTTGTGGTTCCTCTATTGTGGAGGTTCCTTGCTGTAGGTGGGGTTGGACATGTGGTTTGTCAAGGTTTCCTGGTTAGAGAAGCTTGTGTCGGTGTTCTGGTAGGTGGGTCTGGATTTCTTTTCTCTGGAGTCCAGTGAAATGTCCAGTAGTGAGTTTTGAGGTGTCTATGTGTTTGTTGTAACTTGGGCATCCTATATATTGAAGCTCAGGGCTATTTTCCTGCATTGCTGGAGAATTTGTATGGTATGTCTTGCTCTGGAACTTGTTGGCTCTTGGGTGGTGCTTGG
>NW_024071716.1:0-6791 GCF_014754425.2 Oryx dammah
TGTGAAGAAGGCTAAGCACCGAAGAATTGATGCTTTTGATCTGTGGTGTTGGAGAAGACTCTTGAGAGTCCCTTGGAGTGCAAGGAGATCCAACCAGTCCATTCTGAAGGAGATCAGCCCTGCGTGTTCTTTGGAAGGAATGATGCTAAAGCTGAAACTCCAGTACTTTGGCCACCTCATGTGAAGAGTTGACTCATTGGAAAAGACTTTGATGCTGGGAGGGATTGGGGGCAGGAGGAGAAGGGGACGACCGAGGATGAGATGCCTGGATGGCATCACTGACTCGATGGACGTGAGTTTGAGTGAACTCTGGGAGTTGGTGATGGACAGGGAGGCCTGGCGTGCTGTGATGTATGGGGTCGCAAAGAGTCGGACACGACTGAGCGAGTGAACTGAACTGAACTACGAAAGGCCAGGGTCCAAAGGGTTAGCCTTTGGTGCCCACTGAGAAAGGCTAGGGTCCGGGCAGAATGGCCCCAGGGGCTTAGGGAGAGCTGGGCACCCAACAGAATAGGGGCAGGAGGCACATGACGAGGGTGCCAGGCCCCACCCTGCAGCCCAGGCTGGACAGGTTTGATGCCACGGAGAAAATTCCACGTCTGGGAGATGGACTGAACCATCTGGCCTGGACATCAAGACTTTCTCCCAAATAGTGCCAGGTGTAGCCAGGGTCATGGGTGAGTGGGACTCCCCCATGCCTCATCCAGGTACTGCGCCTTCTTGCTGTTTAGGCTGAGCTGTCACTCCTCACTGAGCTGTCGTGTCTCCTCTATGCCACCTGACCCCACCCAGAGCCACAGCTGAGGCCCCGGCACCGCCCGCTGCTCAACCCAAAGCCGTCACTTGCTCCAGACCTTTCCTCCTCCTCCACTGCTCACCTGGGTTGCACCGGGCTCACTGGTTCTACCACACGAGCAGCCTTTTGACTGCCTGGGTCCCTGTGTCTCGCTCCCAAAGGCCAAGTCAGCTCTGCTCATTGCCCAGTGCATGCCCTGCTTAGCCTTGCAAGCCTCCCTGCTGGCCTGTCTTCGCCTTCTGGCTCTGGGCCCCGCTCATGTGTCAGCTCCCTCACGGGTCAGCCCTCGGCTCCCGCACTCCTGACCTGGCTCTCCCCTTCCTTGTGCTGTCACCTGTAGTCACCTGAAGCCCCAGCAGGCAGGGGTGCTTTCTCCATCACCATTTCCCCAACACCTGGAAGAGAGTGTTCTTCCAACCCATGTCTACAGAGTGAACAAATGAATGAAAGACATTCTAAAGCAACTGGTAGCCACACAGAACTTGGGCCATGGACCATGACCTACACCTGCACAGGGAACTTGCGGTTGAGTGGGTAGGGAGAAACAGGAGCAGGGAAACGAGTTGCAATAATAGTGATGAAATCTTTCACTGCGAGGCCCACATCCAAGACGGGTGAAAGTGGCTTTATTATTGCCAATAGGACTGTTCTCAAGAGAGCACTCTTGACAGTGTGGCCTCCGAGACACAGGGCATGAACCCTTTAGTGGAGGTTAAGAGGCTGCTCAGGGAACATTTTGGATGAAGCAAGAAGCTGGTGCAGCTGAGCGTGACCATAAGGGAGGGAGAGAAAACCTGTTTGGGTCACTGGCTGAAGGTCATCGTTCCTCTCACGATACCCGTGTGTACCCATGGCACATGCAAGTGTGAGCATATGCACTCAGGCATGCACATGGGCACACACACAGGGAGTCACATGTGTAGTCACGTGGACACACATAGGTGTAGGCACACATGAACACACACACAAGCACACATTCATCCCACTGGCGTGATGAAGAGGACCTGAATGTCAGCAAGTTCGTTCTTCTTCATTCAGGAAAAAAAAAAAATTACTTATTTTACTTGGACTTCCCTGGTGGCTCAGACGGTAAAAGCGTCTGCCTACAATGCGGGAGACCCGGGTTCGATCCCTGGGTCGGGAAGATCCCCTGGAGAAGGAAATGGCACCCCACTCCAGTCCTCTTGCCTGGAAAATCCCATGGACGGAGGAGCCTGGTGGGCTGCAGTCCATGGGGTCACAAAGAGTAGGCCACGACTGAGTGACTTCACTTCACTTCACTTCATTTTACTTGAGCCAGGTCTTAATTTCGGCACGCGGGATTTTTTTGGGGGGAGGGGGGGGGTTTGCGGCCTGCGGAATCTTTATTTGCGACATGTCGGATTTAGTTCCCTGACCAGGGTTTGAACCTAGGCCCCCTGCCCTGGGAGGGCAAAGTCTTAGCCATCAGACCACCAGGGAAGTCCCAGCGCGTTCCTTCTTGATGCTGGGCTGAGCCAATAGCCAGGCTGGGCTGTGTCTTTGTCACTGTGTTTAGGGTCCTCCTACCGGGCAGCCACGAAGGAGGAGACAGAATCTTGGCACTCCCTGGAACCCGTCACACTGGCTGGATCTTGGGCAAGGATGACTAATAGCACACTGGCTGTGGTGAGGGCTCCGGGGACCCTGCTGGGCCAGATTCACACTGGATTCTGAGAGTTAGATCCGGTCCTGCGGTCACCATAGGTGGGGGCTGGAAAATATTCCATCTCATTGGTATATTTTGTTTTCTTCTGGACTATGAGGGGAGTGAAAGGACCTAATAAGACCTTCTGACCTTCCACTTTCCTGAACACTGTACTGGTCCTTCTGGCTCTCCAGACAGCCCTTGCCTGGCCAGCAGCTGGCAAGGGCCAAGGTACCACGCTGATCAGGAAGGGGGCATAGCACTCCAGGTGAGATCCCGGGCACAGGCCTCTGGTATTCACCACTAGGAGTGGAATCCGGGGCTCAGGCCACCCCAGGAGCCCAGCTAGGGGCCTCTTGCCTCTAGGAGTGTCTGTGCACTCAGTGCCAAGCCTTTCCTACTGCAAGCACCCTCTTGGGGGCAGGGGGCATTCAAGCCCACAGACACCACACAGAAAGGGCTTCCCGAAGGCCTCCTTTGTGGACCTCAGGCCAGTGTTTGTGGCCACCTCCAATCAAGTGGAATGTCACTGTTGGACCATGATCTTTCTGGTCCTTCCCATGTCAGCCTGGTGACTCTTTTCTTCACCCCCAAGGATGAGTCCTTCCGGTGCTGTTGGGGCAGAGGGGGCAGCCAGAGGGGATGAGAATGTGCAGGGAGCGGTGGAGGGGCCGAGCCCAGACCTGGTGGGGTGGGGGGAAGACTCACGGTTGCTGAGTCTCAGTCTTTCTCAGGATGTGCCCCTCTTCTACCCCACATCAGCCATCTCCTGCAAGCCCCAACCCCTCTCTGGGGGCTTTGCCCTCCAGGAAGCTGACTTGTTCCCACCTCAGTACCAGGGTTTTGAAGAAATGAGAGGGAGGCTTAAGTGCTGGGGTTATTGTGCAGGAATTCCACTTCCCAACGGCTCCTGCATTCCTAGGACCCACAGAAGCTTCTCTGATGGGAAAGGGCCTGAGGTTTCTGCCCGTAACATCATGGCATTATAGCCTGGGTGTGGACTGGGAGAGGCCCTGCTCTCCTTCACCTTGCTCTCCTAAGCTCTTCTGGGTAGGGAAATACTCCTGGGAGAGGAGCGCTTCAGAAGTAAGGTGATACCTCTGGGAAAAGCCACCCTGGCTGTTCCCAGGGTGATTAGTCCTGAGTGGTGAGAGCCGCAGAACTAGGGAGGGATTGTCAAGTTTCCTGTCGGCAAGCAGTTTTCCCGTGGCCCCTTTCCCCACCATGGGGAACAGAGGCTCCACACTCTCCTGGAGTCAGCGGCTCACGGGGGAGTGGACCCCAGCCTGGAGGCACAGGGTCCCAAGTACTGTGAGCCCGGAGCTGAAGACCCTGCTCTCCAGTCCAGGGAGAAGGGTTTTCTCCGATGGCAGTTCAGATCACTCGGTCCTCAGCAGTTCTGTCTGCTACCTCCACACCCTGGCCTCTCACAGACACGTGGAAAGGGTGACCCCTTCCTCAAGGCGATGATGTTCCTGGGGAGCGGCCCAGATTAGCTGCATTGCTGCCTCCCCAGGCTCCACCAGACCCTCCCACCAGCTAGTGCCTCCTCGTGGAATTGGCTCCCCAGGAACTGCTATAACTTGCTCCCTGGGAGCTGAGGAACAAGTCAAAAAACAGACTGAGGTGTACAACACACTCTCCTCACTGTAAACTAAAAATACGTGCACAGACATCTGCTTCCAGGGGGGAGGTTGTAATTGGCACCCAGAGTAGCCTCCCTGCTGTAAATAACCATGAATCTTGACATCAGAGGCCCAGTAGTAATTCCCAGGAAGTAGATAACAAGCAGCACAAGACTTCCAGCTCTGGAAGGTGGAAACCCTGAGATGAGACCCTCAGATGCTCTAGCTCAGATGACGCTTGCCCTGAGGGACGGGGAACTGGAGTCCAAACAGAATGCATGGTCCTGCCGAACAGCGCAAGCAGATCAGGGCTCGAGGAGCTGAAATCTTGAAGGCACAGCAGGAGAGAGGAGGCCATATCCAAAGGTCTGTGCCAGTTCCTTGAGTCAATAGCTGAGGACTGAGCTGTGTGCATGCAGGGAGAGATGACCCAGGAGAGAGTGAGGGCGGAATGGAGCTACCAGGGGTGACAAAGGGCCGGAGGCCCCGGAGTTGTGGCCCCACCTTCAGGGTTTCCACCTTCCAGAGCGGAACACAGCTCATTAACAACTAGTCCACTCTCTACACATCCAGCTGAGGCCTCCAAAGTCTGATCCTTATGATTCAGGACCAGTTGAGGTAAACTTGCTCCAGTCCTAATCCCCGAGACCTTGATAAAATGCACAGAGGAGACAAGAATTTGGAGGCTGAATCCCACTAAGTTAGAGGCCCTTGGGAATGCCATAGAATTTCCACAGATTATCCCAGTGAAGCACATAACCAAGCCCAGACAAGTACAAAGTGATTGCTCAGTAATTAAACTATCTACGAGAACAAACATGCACACTTCAGTGGAAAATAACAAAATCCAGACTCTCTCTGGCGTGTCATCCACAATGTCCCATATACAATGAAAATTGTCTAGCCATGAAAAGAAATAGGAAAATGTTACTCAAAGTCGGGGTGGGGGGAAGCAACCAATTAAAAATGGATCTGGCTTTACCAAGAAAGACTTTAAAGTAGCTATTATAAATATATTCAATGAATGAAAGGGAAAGTGGCCTCAGGGATAGGTGGAACCAGAGTGCTAACTCAAGTGCGAGGGAAGAAGGTGTGCTGCTTGGCTCTGGTGCAGGCTTAGTGGCCAGCCTTTGGTGCAGAGATTAGATATGGGGCGAACCTGGTGCCCAGCATGGATCTGTGAAATTAGATGGAAGTGACAGCTTGGGATGAGATTCGGAACCCAGCCCACATGTAGAACAGAGTCACCCTGACACAACACCTTCCAGTTTGTCCAACTTCTGTTAGAGCCAATTTCGACTCTGTGTTGAATGTGTTTCTTTGACCTTGTTATTGTGGTTGTTCAGTCACTAAGTCATCTCCAACACTTTGTGACCCCATGGACGGCAGCATGCCAGGCTCCTCTGTCCTCCACAATCTCCCGGAGTTTGCTCAAATTCTTGTCCATGGAGTCAGTGAGGCTGTCTAACTGTCTCATCCTCTGCCACCCCTTCACCTTTTGCCTTCAATCTTTCCCAGCATCAGGGTCTTTTCCAATGAGTCAGCTCTTTGTACCCGGTGGTCAAAGTATTAGAGCTTCAGCATCAGTCCTTGCAATGAAGATTGAGGGTTGATTTCTTTTAGAATTCACTGATCTCCTTGCAGTTCAAGAAATTCTTAAGAGTCTTCTCCAGCGCCACAGTTCAAAAGCATCAATTCTTTGGCACTCAGCCTTTGTTATGGTCCAATTTTCACATCCATATAGGACTACTAGAAAAACCATGGCTTTGACTAGATGAAAGTTGGTGGGCAAAGTGATGTCTCTGCTTTTTAATGTGCTGTCTAGGTTAACCTTAGCTTTCCTTCCAAGCAGCAAGCAATCTTTTAATTTCACGGCTGCAGTCCACTTCCACAGTGATTTTGGAGCCCAGAAAAAGAAAATCTGTCACTGCTTCCATTTTCCCCCTCCTATTTGCCATGAAGTGATGGGACTGGATGCCATAATCTTAGTTTTTTGAATATTGAGTTTCAAGCAAGCTTTTTCACTGTTCTCTCTCACTGTCATCAAGAGGCTCTTTAGTTCGTCATCACTTTCTGCCATTAGAGTGGTATCATTGAGTATCTGAGGTTGTTGACATTTCTCCAAGTAATCTTGATTCCAGCTTGTGATTCATCCAGCCCAGCATTTCATATGATGTACTCTGGACAGAGTTTAAATAAGCAAGGCTGGAAGGGAGCAGGGTCTCCCTCAGGCTGTAGGGGTGGGTCCAGGGCAGCCCCAGGATGGGCTTCCCAGATGGGGGAGTTTGGGGGGGGTGGGTGGGTTCTGTCCTTGTGCCCCACGATGGGGCAGCCCCTTCTTATTTTATACAATACACCTTCTTCATCTCCTGTTCTCGACTCACTACCTGCCCTGCCCAGGTCTCTCCCTACTCCTCCATCCAGGGGGCGCTAGGCCCCCAACCCCTGCCAACCAAGGGTACAGAGCAGGTGAGATTCACACTCCCCACCCCCAGCCTAAGGCCAGTTGAGCCCTCTCAGTTTTCATAGGAAGGACCCAGATCAAAGTGAGAATGAGTGTGCTTGGCCCCTTCTGGATAAAGCAAGCCCCTCCTGTGCTCACCTCAGGCCTCTGGGAGGGCACAGCACCCTTCAGCAGCTCCCAGGGGTGGCACAGAACAGTCTGCAGTCAGGCCCTAGGGGGCGCTGTGGAGCCCAGGCCAAG
>NW_024071717.1:0-6781 GCF_014754425.2 Oryx dammah
ACATACAGATTCACATATTCATGGATATCACATGTATAGGTTACACACATACAGATTCACGTATTCATGGATATCACATGTAGGTTCATCACCACAATCGAGATGCACGACTGTTTCATCATAACAAGGCTTCCCGAGGCCATGCACACCTTTGCAGCCACACTGACCCCCTTCCCTAATCATTAGCCCCAGACAATCACTAGTCTGTTCTTCGTCCATACAATTTTGTTGTTTAGCAATGTCATAGAGTGGCTTCCCTGGGGGCTCAATGGTAAAAGAATCTGCCTGCCAAGGCAGGAAATGCAGGTTTAATCCTTGGGTCAGGAAGAGCCTCTGGAGAAGGAAATGGCAACCCACCCCTGTATTCTTGCCTGGGAAATCTCTTGGAGAGAGGAGCCTGGCGGGAGTCCATGGGATTGCAAACAGTCAGACATGACTTATCGACTAAACAACAATACCCTAGAAATGGAATTATATAGAAGTAACCAATGAGATTTTTTTCACTTAGCACAAGTACTAAAATCATGAGATCTATCCAAGTCACTGTACGTGTCCAGCATGTTGGTCTTTTTTATTTCTGAATAGCATTCCATGGTATAGAGGCGCCACAGTTTGCTTAGCCAGTAACCCCTGAGGGACACTGGGTTGTTTCCACATTTCGACTGCTGTGAATAAAGCTGTTATGAATATTCAGGTACAAGTTTTTATGTGAATAAAATATTTTATTTATTTAGAATAAGTATCCAAATGTGTGATTCCATGTTTAGCTTTATGAGAAACTGCCAAGCTATTTTCCAGAATGCCCGTATCATTTTATATCTTCATCAGCAATTTGTGAGTGATTGAGTTTTTCCCACATGTTTGCCAGAATTTTGTGTCATCACTATTTTTTATTTTAGCCCCACTGAGATTTGGTAGTGATATTTCATTGTGGCTTTAATTTGCATTTCTCTGATGGTTAATATTGTTGAACATCTTTTCAGGAGCTGATTTGCAGTCTGTATATCCCCTCTTTGGTGAAACACCTGTTCGAATCCAAGGCCCGTTTTCTTCCCTCATAGCTCAGTTGGTAAAGAATCCACCTGCAATGCGGGAGACCTAGGTTCGATCCCTGGGTTAGAAAGATCCACTGGAGAAGGGAAAGGCTACCCACTCCAGTATTCTGGCCTGGAGAATTCCAAGGACTGTATAGTCCAACGGGTCACAAAGAGTCGGACACGTCTGAGTGACTTTCATTTTCACCCCCAGTTCTGTAACTTATCTTTTCATATTTTAACAGGGTCTTTTACAGAGGAAAGATTTTTAATTTTGATTCAGTTTGGTGTGTGCATGTGTGTGTGAGTGTATCATGCTTTCAGTGTCAGATCTAAGATTTACTGAGCTGCAAGCCTGAAGTTTTTCTCTTATTTTTTTTTAGAGTTGCATAGTTTTATATTTTACATTTAAGTCCACGATCCATTTTGAGTTAACCTTTATAATGTATATATTTTTAAATAATTTTTAAAGGGGCTGTGTTATCATCTTTGTTTCAGCCTTTACTTATTTGCTGTTATCAAGTAACTAGTTCAAAGCAACATAACGAAAATGTGGATTGAAGACTTCTCATAGGGGAGTGAGAAAAAATTTGTTCTTTGAGCCTGTGGCTTTCCCTTTTTATACTTACTGTGATTTCTCTACCTAAAGAGTAAAGTTAAAACTATAGTAAAAAGCCAAGCCCTTCTCAATTCATCGCCTCTGAAATCCTCTATCATGTATTATAGGGCAATGCTTTCTAGTATAGATTCAGAAAATGGTTACATCTGTCTTATGATTGAAGATAACTGTAATCTCTTCTAACATTCACATTTCTTTAACTTTAAAGTTCTCTGAGAAAAAAGCCTATCAATCTTTAAGTCATCAAACTGAGCTAAAATTCAGAATCTCCTTTCTTGTCTATAACTTCTTTCCTATAATTGAGCATGAGTTTCTTGAAGAAGAGAATATTCTTTACAAATTGACCCAAGAATGAAAATTCCCTCTTTCTGTTATTACTTTTTGAGAAAAATTACAGGCTTCCATGGACCTTGTTTTCACAGACAGCATTCCAAGGTCAAACAGCTCATTTCTCCAAGGATTTAGTGATTCTTCTTTTTACTGTCCCAGGGGCAGAGTCTTTTAAATACAAACTTTTTAATACAAATATTACAATTGAAGATAACACTTTCTAAAAATTTTCTGGAGGGTTGTGAATCCAGGAGCTTAAAATTGTTCTTGATCAAAATAAGTCAGCCCTTGAAAACAGAAACTAGAAAAAAAGACAAGGCAATTTTCCTGTCTTAGGCTAGGACTCCCAGTGGTAGGAGTGTTTATCCCTAAACTAGGCCTTTAGATTTGAAAGAAAAAATATGCAAAGAAGCAGCACAAGTCATGGCAACGGTAAAGCTAAATAGAGATGAATAGTGTGACACCATCCAGCTGTACTCATGGGCGATATCTAGTGTATGGAGAATACCTGTTACACAAAGTCATTTCCTTTGAACCCCGGAAATTAGGATGGAGAGGGAAAGTATTGGGACTCAAAGAGAACTAAGGTAACTATGACTTTCTTTCAGTCTGGACCACTGCTCCCTCCTTGCCCACTACCATCCTTAGCTTAATAGGATTCATATGTTTAGCCACAGCAAGTAAATATTTGAGGCTAAAATTCGAAGATTAAAAAGTCTAGAGATGAAAGCAGAAAAGAGATAATACAGGGGTACATTAACATTGGCTGAAACCTAGAAGAATCACTGATAAGAGGGACTTCCAAGTTTACAAGAGAACAAGTCTATATACCTTACTATAGACTCACTCAGGTGATTAAGATGGTTCTGTCTATGCCAACAGGAGGGAGAGCATTTAATTTAATTGCAAGCCTGAAAATAGTACCATATGAAGAAAATCTGTTCAAACAGAAAGGGAACTTATGACACATATAAACAGAAGTATTCTTATGCTGATGCGAAATGAACTACAAGAAATAATAGGTCTGCAATTACCTAACAGCATCCAAAGGGTAGAAGCTCTATATCTGTTGATTTTATGAATTAATTATTCTTCTTCAGTCAACCAATATTTACTGTGTAACCACTATGTGCTATGTACTGTGTAATGTACAATGCATTCACGTTTCCTGACCCTATGGAGCTCACAGTTATAGTCATAACAGAGACATTACTTTGCCAACAAAGGTCTATATAGTCAAAACTATGATTTTTCCAGTAGTCATGTATGGATGTGAGAGTTGGACCATAAAGAAGGCTGAGTGCCGAAGGATTGATGCTTTTGAAGTGTGGTGTTGGAGAAGACTCTTGAGAGTACCTTGGACTGCAAAGAGCTCAAATCAGTCAATCCTGAAGGAAATCAGTCCTGAATATTCATTGGAAGGATTGATGCTGAAGCTGAAGCTCTAATACTTTGGCCACCTGATGTGAAGAATTGACTCATTGGAAAAGACCATAATGCTGGGAAAGATTGAAGGAGAAGGGGATGACAGAGGATGATGGCTGGATGGCATCACTGACTCAACGGACATGAGTTTGAGCAAGCTCTGGGAGATAGTGAAGGACAGGGAAGCCTGGTGTTCTGCAATCCATTGGGTTGCAAAGAGTCTGACATGACTGAGCAACTGAAAAATACGATACATAATTATAGATATAGATGTAGATACACAAAAGCATATTAATTGCAACATTCCTTTTGTCTTGGGCTTTGAAGACACTTGCAAAACATATATAAGCCCACTCTTTAACTTTTCTTAGCCTATTCTGCACGATAATGATACATGAGAAAATAGATAATCCACTAAAGAGTTAGAATATATAGGGACTTCACAGGTGGTGCAGTGGCTAAGACGCTGAACTCCCAATGCTAGGGACCTGGGTTTGACCCCAGACAGAGAATTAGATCCCATGTGCTGTAACTAAGAGCTGGCACAGCCAAATAACTTTTAAAAATATTAAAAACAAAAGAGAACAAAGTGAAGCTGTGGTGGTGTGTGTTTTTTCAATCTTCCTGAAGTTAGAGGAGATTCAAAGGTTTGACTCAGAGAGTTTCAAATATTCCCCTGGAGTCTGGAGGATTTTGAAGCTCACGTTAGGTTGCAATGACAACTTCTCTCACTTTACTGTGGTAAAGAATCTGACTGCCAATTATAGGAGATGTGAGTTCAATCCCTGGGTCGGGAAGATTTCCTGGAGAAAGAAATGGCAACCCACTCCAGTATTCTTGCCTGGGAAATCCCATGGACAGAGGAGCCTGGTGGGCTATGGTCCATGGGATTGCAAAGAGTCCATTCTAGGATACATTTTTCTTCTTTCACATGTTTGATTTGTTCCTTGAAACTGCTTACATCTCATTAAAAGTTGGTCTCTAGATGACTTTACTTCCTTCTTTCCAATGCGTTTTACAAAATTCAGCTCTTTTAACTAGTTAATTACTTGATGACTTGGCTATGTAAGTCTATTGTCTCTCTCTCATCTCTCTCTCTCCTTCACACACATGTGTCACACACACATACACACTTATACTTTCTTTTCTGGAAAGTTGCTTTGTTGGGATCATTGTTATATATACAATAGGAATAGAAAATCCTTACACAAGGAAGAGTATCTTCCTTTTTGGAATTCCAGATGAAAGCAAACCCACTAGGTTAATTCCCACCTAGTATCACCAAGCAATAGTGCAGAGACTTAACTCTTTTAGATGTTATATGCCAGCGACTCTGCACATGCGTGGTGTGGAATCATCCAAAATTGAAGCCATCTGGAGTTAACTGGGACTAAAGTATGAAGCAAAGCCTTCGTATAAAAGAATTTTGTGAAACAAGGAAAATATGACTGTTTAGTAATTGCAGAGTGAAAATGCTCTATTCTCCAGGGTCACAGAAATGAGCAGGGAGCCACATCAGAAAGATTTAATGGTAAACTCCTATTAAACTCCTAGGAGTCGTCAAGAAAACCACCTTGTGTTTATTCCAGAATTGTTTACTACAGTGAGTAAAACAATCTAAAAAGCTAGTAAAATGAATTAGCCCAAAAGTATGATAAAATCACACATTGGAATATCACCATTAGAATGTGTGATGTTGACCTGTAAATAATGTTGTGAAATAATTATTTCACAATATCCTGTCAGGTAAAAATTCAGACTAGAAATATCCTATAAGGTATGAATCTCTAATAGAGTTTTTTTTGACTAGTAAAATTGGTGAGTTATTTTATTTTTAGTATTCCTTCTTTGCATATCCTTTTTTCTACCTTACACATACATAACTTTGTAATCACACATAGGGAATGTGACCAGGTGATGAGGTTAGTTCTGAGCAAACTGTAGGGTCTCATTTCTCCTTGGGGTGAAGATTTGTGGTAACAGTTACTCTATGCACATCATTCCAAGTCATTCACGGCACAGGTGAGGCAGGGCACAGGCAGGGTCCAAGAAGTGTCCTTTCAGAGATATTTCTGATCCACAATGATGGCCAGACTTAGCAATGCATAAATATTTGTGCAGTGAACCTAAAACTCTGACAACTCAGGTGCAGATTTAGTCAAATTCTATTGAATTTTTTAAAGCCAAATTTCATACTTCAATAAAGTCACTATTTTAAACTAAAAAAAAATTGGCAAACGATCTTCTGCAAGATAAAGAATTGAAGATAAAGGTATTTTTGATGAATGACACTTTAAGATATGCTCTCTGAGCCAAAGATAGCATTTTCTTAACAGTGAGGTTTTCAGTTCTAACCACCCTACCTTCTCCTGTCCTTACCGAGAATCTCACTAAGGTGTTCATAGCTGGGAGACTCCACATGTTAACAGCTGAGGTTTCTGTGGGGCTCCCTCAGGCAGCAGCATCACTGTGGTCTCTCAGAGCACAGAAATACACCGCTGAGTCCACAAGCTCTAAGTCTGTGATGGTGAGGCTGATGGAACGCGTTGCTTTCTGGAAGTTCAAAAAATACCGACCTTTTGTTGTATTCAGCTCATTGTAAGAATCCTGATGAATAAGGAAAATCATTTCCCCACTTGGTGGTTGCTTGTACCAGAATAAATAATAAGTATAGCTATTAGCTTCATATGCACAATTCAAGGTTACATCCTCCTTCTCCAGCACATAAATTTCTGACCGATTTTGAGTTACTTTCTGGGCCATGATGGATCCTAGAGAGAAGAAAAAAATTTTATATATATATATATATATATAAGAGAGAGAGACAGAAAGGAAGAGGCTGATTCTCCTGGTGGAACTCACAGGGCTTCAAGGAACAGAGGATTAAGAGTTCTAATTCCTCTGCCAGTTAACCAACTCTCCTAAACCCCAACAGACAATAATAACCTGCCCTACCTCTACACATGGGAGCTGAGCAGAGCTGAGTCTGTTTGCAGTCATCCTTACCAGCCTTACCAAGGCAGACAGAGGCTATGACAGCTCTGAGCAGGCCAGGGAGCCCCATGCTGGACGTTCCTCCTCTGAGTGAGATGCTCTGTGGTCTCTCTCAAATGCGGGTGGAGGTGCCTGACCTGTGCCTGCCAGGGCACACGCACAGTGACTGAGCTGTGAGGTGCTTCTGCACCAGAGCAGGAAGTGTAACTGGCTGACATCAGTTTGCCTGTGTCATGCCGTGGCTTGTTGATGTGGTTGGTGATTGTAACCTGCCTATTTAGACTTGAAAGTCACTTGGTCATATCTGACTCTTTGTGACTCCCTGGACTGTAGCCCACCAGGCTCCTCTGTCCATGGGATTCTCCAGGCAAGAATATTG
>NW_024071718.1:0-2151 GCF_014754425.2 Oryx dammah
GAATACCAAAGTTTGCAGATACACAAATCCCTGATATTAGAAGGGGTCGTACAGCCCATCCTCTGCGTCTGCAGGTTCTGATTCCCCAACCAACCAAGGATCAAAATGCAGAACCCACAAACACAGACAGCCAATTTTAGAAAAAATACTGTATATTCACTAGCACTTGACAAGATATGATGCATATTCACAAACATTTCCATTCAAATACAAGACAGTCTTTACATCATGCATTTCTTAAAATGCATCTAACTTAAATTCAACCCAGAGGGGGCGGTCCTAAGATGGCGGAGGAATAGGAAGGGAAGACCACTTTCTCCCTCACAAATTCCTCAAAAGATCATTTCAACGCGGAGCAAACTCCACAAAACAACCTCTGAAGGCAGGCAGAGGACATCAGGCAACCAGAAAAGCAGATCAGTGTCTTCAAAACCAGGTAGGAAAAAATATAAAAGACGAGAAAAGAGACAAAGGAGGTGGGGAGGGAGCTCCATCCCGGGAAGGGAAGCCCGTCCCGGGAAGGGAATTCTAAGAAGAGAGGTTTCCAAACACAAGGAAACACTCTACCTGCCGAGTCTAAGGCGAGCCTTGGAAACACAGAGGGCAACATAACAGGAAGGAAAAACGAATAAATAATTAAAACCAACAGATTACGAGCCCAACAGTAACTCCCCCTGCGGAAAAGCCGCGCAGACGCCTGCAGCCGCCGCTAGCAAGTGGGGGCAGGGCAGGGAAGCGCGGGAGCCGCGGGCTGCCGGGCTCGGTAAGAAGCGGGCAGAAACGCCCCACGCGGAACCAGAGCGATTGAACTTGGGCGAGCAAACCAGGCTGGGGGATAGCTACCACGCGAAAAGCGCGAACATAAGACCCCGCCAGGACCGCGCACAGAACAAAGGACTGAACGGAAATAGCCGGCTGCAGACCATCCCCCGCCGGGGACAGGCAGCCAGAGCTGTAAGGGCTGGAAAGGGGCAATCGCAGCCCCGGAGAGACTACCTGAAAAGCGGCAGGCAGGCTTCTTTGCTGAGACTTCAGGGGATGCAGGACAGTCACCACCCGCCTCACAAGGAGCGCCAGCAGTACACCCAGATAACTGAGCAGTAGAAACAGAGAAGGGGACAAGTCCCGGCGACCGCGCTCCACAAGCTCCCGCGCTCGCCAAGCTCCCGAGCTGCTCGGACCCGGGAGGGGCGCAGAGCGCAGTCCCAAACAAGTTTGTGCCTCTGAGGGTTACCTGGGCGCCAAAACCGAGCGGCTTGGACCGGGGAGGTGCGCGAAGCCGGGGGCCGGCCTCGGATAGTTCCTGGCTGAGCTCCGTGGAGCCGGAGCGGTTTGTGCGTTGTGGGGGGAGACAGGTCCAGCGGGGTTGAGATGCTGTGTGCCCACGACAGTGCTATTTGTTTGCAGCATCCCCCCCCTCCCCACAGCGCGACTGAACTAGTGAGCCTAAAAAAAAAAAAAAAAAAAAAGTGTCCTCCACCGCCCCCATGTGTCAGGACGGAATTCAGTCCCTGAAGAGACCAGCAAACAGAAGCTAAACAGAGGGAAACGCCTTGGAAGTGACCAACACGGCCCACAACATCAGAGAAGGGCCAGATATATCTTCACAATTTTTACAATCATTCCTTTTTTTCTTTTTTTGCTTTTTTTTGTTTTTTTGTTTTTTTCTTTTTTTCTCAAACTTTTTTTTAACTGTTAAGTCTTCTATTTCTCTACTTTATATTTCTATAACTATTACTTTTCAAAAAAAAAAAATAAGACTCTACTTTTTTAAAGCAAACACCATATATAGTCTTCGCGTGGTTGTTGTTGGTATTTCATTTTTAATCTTGGGTTTTTTTTTTTTTTTTTTCTTATATATATATTTTTCCGTATTTTTTTTCCTTATTTCTTTTTCTTAATATTATTATTATTTTTTTAATCTTTTCTCTTCTTTTTCTTTCTTCCTCCTGCTTCGTCTCTTTAACATTGTATTTTTGAAAATCTAACCTCTACTCTAGGTTTTTAATCTTTGCTTTTCGGTTTTTGTTGTCAATCTTGTACATTTCATAACCCAATCTTACCTGACAGAGAGATTACTGGCTTGACCACTCTCTCCTCCTTTTGGACTCTCCTTTTTCTCCACCAGGTGGCCTCTGTCTCTCCCCCCCC
>NW_024071718.1:2251-6781 GCF_014754425.2 Oryx dammah
CCCCCCCCCATCTCTTCTATATCCAACTCTGTGATTCTCTGTGTGTTCTAGATGGTGGAGAGCACCTAAGGAACTGATTACTGGCTGGACCTGTCTCTCTCCTTTTCATTCCTCTCTCTTACCCTCCTGGCAACCTCTGTCTACTTCCTCTCTCTCCTCTCCCCTGTATAACTCCGTAAATTCCGCTGAGAGGTCCAGACTATGGAGCGCACATAAGGAAGTGACTATTGACTAGCTTGCTCTCTCCTCTTTTGATCTCACCGCATCTCATTCCAGTCACCTCTAATTACCCCCTCCCTCTTCTCTTCTCCATGTAACCCAGTGAACCTCTCTGGGTGCCCCTCAATGTGGAGAAACCTTTCATCTTTAGCCTAGATACTATATCATTGGTGCTGTATAGATGGAGAAGTCTAGAGACCACTGTAAAAATAAAACCGAAAACCAGAAGCAGGAGGCTTAAGTCCAAAGCTTGAGAACATCAGAGAACTCCTGAATTCAGGGAACATTAAGCAATAGGAGCTCATCAAATGCCTCCAAACCTACACTGAAACAAAGCTCCACCCAAGGGCCAACAAGTTCCAGAGCAAGACATATCACACAAATTCTCCAGCAACACAGGAACACACCCCTGAGCTTCAATATACAGGCAGTTCAAAGTTACTCCAAAACTTTAGACGTCTCATAACCCATTACTGGTCACTCCACTGCACTCCAGAGAGAAGAAACCCAGCTCCACCCACCAGACCTCCAACACAAGCTTCCCTAACCAGGAAACCTGGACAAGCCACTGATACAACCCCACCCACAGTGAGGAAGCTCCACAATAAAGAGAACTCCACAAATTACCAGAATATAAAAAGGCCATTCCAAACGCAGCAATATTACCAAGATGAAGAGACAGAGGAATACCCAACAGGTAAAGGAGCAGGAGAAATGCCCACCAAACCAGACAAAAGAGGAAGAGATAGGGAATCTACCTGAGAAAGAATTCCGAATATTGATAGTGAAAATGATCCAAAATCTTGAAGTCAAAATGGAATCACAGATAAATACCCTAGAGACAAGGATTGAGAAGATGCAAGAAAGGTTCAATAAGGACCTAGAAGAAATAAAAAAGAGTCAATATACAATGACTAATGCAATAAATGAGATCAGAAACACTCTGGAGGCAACAAATAATAGAATAACGGAGGCAGAAGATAGGATTAGTGAAATAGAAGACAGAATGGTAGAAATAAATGAATCAGAGAGGAAAAAAGAAAAACGAATTAAAAGAAATGAGGACAATCTCAGAGACCTCCAGGACAATATGAAACGCTCCAACATTCGAATTATAGGAGTCCCAGAAGAAGAAGACAAAAAGAAAGACCATGAGAAAATCCTTGAGGAGATAATAGTTGAAAACTTCCCTAAAATGGGGAAGGAAATAATCACCCAAGTCCAAGAAACCCAGAGAGTCCCAAATAGGATAAACCCAAGGCGAAACACCCCAAGACACATATTAATCAAATTAACAAAGATCAAACACAAAGAACAACTATTAAAAGCAGCAAGGGAAAAACAACAAATAACACACAAGGGGATTCCCATAAGGATAACAGCTGATCTCTCAATAGAAACTCTTCAGGCCAGGAGGGAATGGCAAGACATAATTAAAGTGATGAAAGAAAATAACCTACAGCCCAGATTACTATACCCAGCAAGGATCTCATTCAAATACGAAGGAGAAATCAAAAGCTTTACAGACAAGCAAAAGCTGAGAGAATTCAGCACCACCCAACCAGCTCTCCAACAAATTCTAAAGGATATTCTCTAGAAAGGAAACACAAAAAGGGAGTATAAACCCAAACCCAAAATAATAAAACAAATGGCAACGGGATCATACTTATCAATAATTACCTTAAACGTAAATGGATTGAATGCCCCAACCAAAAGGCAAAGACTGGCTGATTGGATACAAAAACAAGAACCCTCTATATGCTGCTTACAAGAGACCCACCTCAAAACAAGGGACACATACAGACTGAAAGTGAAGGGTTGGAAAAAGATATTCCATGCAAATAGAGACCAAAAGAAAGCAGGAGTGGCAATACTCATATCCGATAAAATAGACTTTAAAACAAAGGCTGTGAAAAGAGACAAAGAAGGCCACTACATAATGATCAAAGGATCAATCCAAGAAGAAGATATAACAATTATAAATATATATGCACCCAATATAGGAGCACCGCAATATGTAGGACAAATGCTAACAAGTATGAAAGGGGAAATTAACAACAACACAATAATAGTGGGAGACTTTAATACCCCACTCACACATATGGACAGATCAACTAAACAGAAAATTAACAAAGAAACGCAAACTTTAAATGATACATTAGACCAGTTAGACCTAATTGATATCTATAGGACATTTCACCCCAAAACAATGAATTTCACCTTTTTCTCAAGTGCTCATGGAACCTTCTCGAGGATAGATCACATCCTGGGCCATAAATATAACCTTGATAAATTCAAAAAAATCGAGATCATTCCAAGCATCTTTTCTGACCATAATGCACTAAGATTAGATCTCAATTACAGGAGGAAACCTATTAAAAATTTCAACACATGGAGGCTGAACAACACGCTTCTGAATAACCAACAAATCACAGAAGAAATCAAAAAAGAAATCAAAATATGCATAGAAACTAATGAAAATGAAAACACAACAACCCAAAACCTGTGGGACACTATAAAAGCAGTGCTAAGAGGAAAGTTCATAGCAATACAAGCATACCTCAAGAAACAAGAAAAAAGTCAAATAAATAACCTAACTCTACACCTAAAGCAACTAGAAAAGGAAGAATTAGAGAACCCCAGAGTTAGCAGAAGGAAAGAAATCTTAAAAATTAGGGCAGAAATAAATGCAAAAGAAACAAAAGAGACCATAGCAAAAATCAACAAAGCCAAAAGCTGGTTCTTTGAAAGGATAAATAAAATTGACAGACCATTAGCCAGACTCATCAAGAAGCAAAGAGAGAAAAATCAAATCAATAAAATTAGAAATGAAAATGGAGAGATCACAACAGACAACACAGAAATACAAAGGATCATAAGAGACTACTATCAGCAATTATATGCCAATAAAATGGACAACCTGGAAGAAATGGACAAATTCTTAGAAAAATACAATTTTCCAAAACTAAACCAGGAAGAAATAGACAATCTTAACAGACCCATCACAAGCACGGAAATTGAAACTGTAATCAGAAATCTTCCAGCAAACAAAAGCCCAGGTCCAGACGGCTTCACAGCTGAATTCTACCAAAAATTTCGAGAAGAGTTAACACCTATCCTACTCAAACTCTTCCAGAAAATTGCAGAGGAAGGGAAACTTCCAAACTCATTCTATGAGGCCACCATCACCCTAATACCAAAACCTGACAAAGATACTACAAAAAAGGAAAACTACAGGCCAATATCACTGATGAACATAGATGCAAAAATCCTCAACAAAATTCTAGCAATCAGAATCCAACAACACATTAAAAAGATCGTACACCATGACCAAGTGGGCTTTATCCCAGGGATGCAAGGATTCTTCAACATCCGCAAATCAATCAATGTAATTCACCACATTAACAAATTGAAAAATAAAAACCATATGATTATCTCAATAGATGCAGAGAAGGCCTTTGACAAAATTCAACATCCATTTATGATAAAAACTCTCCAGAAAGCAGGAATAGAAGGAACATACCTCAATATAATAAAAGCTATATATGACAAACCCACAGCAAACATTATCCTCAATGGTGAAAAATTGAAAGCATTTCCCCTTAAGTCAGGAACAAGACAAGGGTGCCCACTTTCACCACTACTATTCAACATAGTTCTGGAAGTTTTAGCCACAGCAATCAGAGCAGAAAAAGAAATAAAAGGAATCCAAATTGGAAAAGAAGAAGTAAAACTCTCACTGTTTGCAGATGACATGATCCTCTACATAGAAAACACTAAAGACTCTACCAGAAAATTACTGGAGCTAATTAATGAATATAGTAAAGTTGCAGGATATAAAATCAACACACAGAAATCCCTTGCATTCGTATACACTAATAATGAGAAAGTAGAAGAAGAAATTAAGGAAACAATTCCATTCACCATTGCAACAAAAAGAATAAAATACTTAGGAATATACCTACCTAAAGAAACTAAAGACCTATATACAGAAAACTTTAAAACACTGATGAAAGAAATCAAAGAGGACACTAATAGATGGAGAAATATACCATGCTCATGGATCGGAAGAATCAATATAGTGAAAATGAGTATATTACCCAAAGCAATTTACAAATTCAATGCAATCCCTATCAAGATACCGGCGATATTTTTCACAGAACTAGAACAAATAATTTCAAGATTTGTATGGAAATACAAAAAACCACGAATAGCCAAAGCAATCTTGAGAAAGAAGGATGGAACTGGAGGAATCAATTTGCCTGACTTCAGGCTCTACTACAAAGCCACAGTCATCAAGACAGTATGGTA
>NW_024071719.1:0-6780 GCF_014754425.2 Oryx dammah
ATTGATATTTCTCCCAGCAATCTTGATTTCAGCTTGTGTTTCTTCCAGTCCAGCGTTTCTCATGATGTACTCTGCATATAAGTTAAATAAGCAGGGTGACAATATACAGCCTTGATGTACTCCTTTTCCTATTTGGAACCAGTCTGTTGTTCCATGTCCAGTTGTAACTGTTGCTTCCTGACCTGCATACAGATTTCTCAAGAGGCAGGTTAGGTGGTCTGGTATTCCTATCTCTTTCAGAATTGTCCACAGTTGATTGTGATCCACACAGTCAAAGGCTTTGGCATAGTCAATAAAGCAGAAATAGATGTTTTTCTGGAACTCTCTTGCTTTTTCCATGATCCAGCAGATGTTGGCAATTTGATCTCTGGTTCCTCTGCCTTTTCTAAAACCAGGACGTCATCACATGGTCAATATACCAAAATCAGATTGATTATATTCTTTGCAGCCAACAGTCCAACTCTTACATCCATACATGACCACTGGAAAAACCATAGCCTTGACTAGACAGACCTTTGTTGGCAAAGTAATGTCTCTGCTTTTCAATATGCTATCTAGGTTGGTCATAACTTTCCTTCCAAGGAGTAAGCATCTTTTAATTTCATGGCTGCAATCACCATCTTCAGTGATTTTAGGTATGACCTAAATCCAATCCCTTATGGTTACAGAGTGGAAGTGACAAATACATTCAAGGGATTAGATCTGATAGACAACATGCCTGAAAAACTATGGATAGAGATGTGTGACATTGTAGAGGAGGCAGTGATCAAGATCGTTTCCAAGAAAAAGAAATGTGAAAAGGCAAAATGGCTATCTGCGGAGGCCTAACAAATAGCTGTGAAAAGAAGAGAAGCTAAAGGCAATGGAAAAAGAGGAAAAATATACCCATCTGAATGCAGAGTTCCAAAGAATAGCAAGGAGAGATAAGAAAGCCTTCCTCAGTGATCCATGTGAAGAAATAGAGGAAAACAATAGAATGGGAAAGACTAGAGATCTCTTCAAGAAAATTAGAGATACCAAGGGAAATTTCCATACAAATATGAGCACAATAAAAGAAATGGTATGGACCTAACAGAAGCAGAAGATATTTAGAAGAGGGGAAGGCAATGGCACCCCACTCCAGTACTCTTGCCTGGAAAATCCCATGGATGGAGGAGCCTGGTAGGCTGCAATCCATGGGGTCGCTAAGAGTCAGACACAATTGAAAGACTTCACTTTCACTTTTCACTTTCATGCATTGGAGGAGGAAATGGCAACCCACTCCAGTGTTCTTGCCTAGAGAATCCCAGGGGTGGGGGAGCCTGGTGGGCTGCCGTCTATGGGATGGCACAGAGTTGGACATGACTGAAGCGACTTAGCAGCAGCAGCAGCAGCAGCAGCAGCAGCAAGAGTACACCAAAGAGCTATACCAAAAAGATCTTCATGAACCAGATAATCTTGATGGTGTGACCATTGACTTACAGCCAGACATCCTGGAATGCAAAGTTAAGTGGGCCTTAGGAAGCATCAATATGAACAAAGATAATGGAGGTCATGGAATTCCAGATGAGCTACTTCAAATCCTAAAAGATGATGCTGTGAAAGTGCTGCACTCAATATGCCAGCAAATTTGGAAGACTCAGCAGTGCCCACAGCACTGGAAAGGTCAGTTTTCATTTCAATCCCAAAGAAGACCAATGCCAAAGAATGTCCAAACTACCTCACAATTGCACACATTTTCCAAGCCAGGCTTCTATAGTATGTGAACCGTGAACTCCCAGATGTTCAAGCTGGATTTAGAAAAGGCAGAGGAACCAGAGATCAAATTTCCAACATCTGTTGGATCATTGAAAAAGCAAGAGCGTTCCAGAAATCATCTACTTCTGCTTTATTGACTGCACCAAAGCTTTTGACTGTGTGGATCACAACGAACTGTGGAAACTTCTACAGATGATGCGGTTATCAGACCACCTTACCTGCTACCTGAGAAATCTGTTTGCAGGTCAAAAAGCAACAGTTAGAACTGGACATGGAACAACAGACTGGTCCCAAATTGGGAAAGGAGTACGTCAAGGCTGTATATTGTCACCCTGCTTATTTAAGTTATATGCTGAGTACATCACGCAAATGCAAAGTTGGATGAAGCCCAAGCTGGAATCAAGATTGCTGGGAGAATTATCAATAACCTCAGATATGCAGATTTCACCACCCTTATGGCAGAAAGTAATGAAGAACTAAAGAACCTCTTGATGAAAGTGAAAGAGCAGAGTGAAAAAGTTGGCTTAAAACTCAACACTCAGAAAACTAAGATCGTGGTATCTGGTCCCATCACTTCATGGCAAATAGATAGGAAAGCAATGAAATTAGTGACTGACTATATTTTCTTGGGCTCCAAAATCACTGCAGATGGTGACTGCAGCCATGAAATTAAAAGACAGTCCTTGGAAGGAAAGCTATGATCAACCTCGACAGCATATTAAAAAGCAGATAAATTACTTTGCCAACAAAGGGCCGACTAATCAAAGGTATGGTTTTTCTAGTAGTTAAGTATAGATGTGACATTTGTACTATAAAGAAAGCCGTGCACCCAAGAATAGATTCTCTTGAACTGTGGTGTTGGAGAAGACTCTTGAGAATCCCTTGGACTGCAAGGATATCCAACTAGACCATCGAAAAGGAAATTAGTCCAGAATATTCATTGGAAGACTGATGCTGAAGCTGAAACTTTGGCCATCTGATGTGAAGAACAGAATCATTTTAAAAGACCCTGATGCTATGAAAGTGTGAAGTCGGGAAGAGAAGAGGACAATAGAGGATGAGATGGTTGGATGGCATCACCAACTCTATGGACATGAATTTGAGTAAGGTCCAGGAATTGGTGATGGACAAGGTAGCCTGGCGTGCTACCGTCCATGGGGTCCCAAAGAATGGGACACGACTGCGTGACTGAACTTAACTCACAACTTATTTCATCTTCCTCCCATCAAGAAGGATCCTATCTCCTTCCCTTTAATTAGTTGTTTGCTTGTGACAAATAAAACACAACAGGTGTGATTCTGTGTGATCCAACTCCAAGTCCTAAAAGACCATGCAGCTTCCTCAATCTTGAGATATTTGATCTGGAGAAAACCAACCTCTATATAAAAAATCTGATTACACTTATACTGCCATGCTTAAAAGGTCGTTTGTGAGTATTATAGGTACCAGCTCAGCTGAACTTGCAACCAACAGCCAGCATCAGTTGCCACTCATGTGAGTGAGCAATCTTGGATGTTCAATTTAGTGGAAGCTTCAAATGACTGCCCTCTCAGCAGACTCTAACTACAACTGTATAAATGAACCAAGCAAGAATTGTCCAATTACTACCTCTCAAAATTTTGAACATTATGTGCAAAGTGATGACCCAAAATAAGTTATTGTTTTAAACACTTAAGTTCCGAGATGATTCATTTCACTGGTATATTAACTAGTACAAATTAAAGAGTCATACTTCCATAATCTTTCTGATAAAAGATTATGTGATGAACTATTGATTTCTCAAATTCTCTGTGTATCCCAAACAGCAAAGCAATCTCAGAGAAATATTTGGGGCTGACATTTTTTCAAGTTTCAAGTTTCTTGTAACTGACTTAAAGTTATTTCTGATAACCTCTTTGATATTTCATTTTATATGTTGGACATCTGTCAGCAATGCTTCCCCCCACTTTCTTTCCGGCAATCTTTGCCATTTGTAGTACCCTAGGGAAAATGTCCCTCAGATTTTATTCATCTAAAATTGGTTAACTTTTATGTAACTAATAAAATTATCTAATGTGGAAAATATTTTGTCTATAGTTAACTGTATAATTATTATTACACAGTTGTGGGGGGCGCTCTGCAGAAAGAGAGAGGCAGTGTGAACTTCCCTCCCTCAGCAAACCCGAGGGGTCCTGAGGAAAGGTGAGCCTGCTGTCCGCCAACCCAGCCCCTCGGCGAGCGAGAGACAATCAGTCGTGACAGGGGTTCCGTCTAAGCAGTTCCGCATTCTTTATTGCCACAAGCTCCTGACTTATAAAGGCAAGTTGCGAGGGACTTTCCATAGTTGCACCAATCACATTAAAGGTCAAATCATCATGTGCCATCATTATAATAGGAGTCTATGGTGATACGTGCTGTCCACGTGCACGGAAATCAAGAGAGCCAATCAAAAACTTTGACAAACAACTTAAGCCACACCCTCATCTCTTCTGCCAGGCCCCATCTTAGCTCTAAACCTCAAAGCTAGCCCTTTTTTTAAGGTTTCCCATTTAGGGCCCCACACACAGTCACAACTGTTCCTGGATTGGGAAGATCTCCTAGAGAAGGGATAGGCTATCCACTCCAGTATTCATGGGCCTCCCTGGTGGCTCATATGGTAGAGAATCCACCTGGGTTCAATCCTTGGGTTGAGAAGCTCCCCTGGAGGCAAGCATGGCAACCCATTCCAGTATTCTTGCCTGGAGAATCTCCATGGACAGAGGAGCCTGGCAGGCTAAAGTCCATGGGGTCACAAAGAGTCAGACATGACTGAGCAACTAACCACACATACCCAGTCACAAATATATAGTTACTCAGGGTTCAGATAACCTTTTGGTAATGATATCTCCCCAGGTCATTAGCTGCCCAATATGCTACTGGAGATCAGTGGAGAAATAACTCCAAAAAGAATGAAAGGATGGAACCAAAGCAAAAACAATACGCAGTTGTGAATGTGACTGGTGATAGAAGTAAGATCCAATGTTGTAAAGAGCAATATTGCATAGGAACCTGGAATGTCAGGTCCATGAATCAAGGCAAATTGGAAGTGGTCAAACAGGAGATGGCAAGGGTGAATGTCAACATTCTAGGAATCAGCAAACTAAAATGGACTGGAATGGGTGAATTTCACTCAGATGACCATTATATCTACTACTGCAGGCAGGAATCCCTCAGAAGAAATGGAGTAGCCATCATGGTCAACAAAAGAGTCTGAAATGCAGTACTTGGATGCAATCTCAAAAACGACAGAATGATCTCTGTTCGTCTCCAAGGCAAACCATTCAATATCACAGTTATCCAAGTCTATGCCCCAACCAGTAACGCTGAAGATGAAGTTGAACGGTTCTATGAAGACCTACAAGACCTTTTAGAACTAACACCTGAAAAAGATGTCCTTTTCATTATAGGAGACTGGAATGCAAAAGTAGAATGTCAAGAAACACCTGGAATAACAGGCAAATTTGGCCTTGGAATGTGGAATGAAGCAGGGCAAAGACTAATAGAGTTTTGCCAAGAAAATGCACTGGTCATAGCAAACACCCTCTTCCAACAACACAAGAGAAGACTCTACACATGGACATCACCAGATGATCAACACCGAAATCAGATTGATTACATTCTTTGCAGCCAAAGATGGAGAAGCTCTATACAGTCAACAAAAACAAGACCAGGAGCTGACTGTGGCTCAGATCATGAACTCCTTGTTGCCAAATTCAGACTCAAATTGAAGAAAATAGGGAAAACCACTAGACCATTCAGGTATGACCTAAACCAAATCCCTTATGATTATACAGTGGAAGTGCGAAATAGATTTAAGGGCCTAGATCTGATAGATAGAGTGCCTGATGAAATATGGAATGAGGTTTGTGACATTGTACACAAGACAGGGATCAAGACCATCCCCATGGAAAAGAAATGCAAAAAAGCAAAGTGGCTGTCTGAGGAGGCCTTACAAATTGCTGTGAAAAGAAGAGAGGCGAAAAGGAAAGATATAAGCATCTGAATGCAGAGTTCCAAAGAATAGCAAGAAGAGATAAGAAAGCCTTCTTCAGTGATCAGTGCAAAGACATAGAGGAAAACAACAGAATGGGAAAGACTAGAGATCTCTTTAAGAAACTTAGAGATACCAAGGGGACATTTCATGCAAAGATGGGCTCGATAAAGGGCAGAAATGGTATGGACCTAACAGAAGCAGAAGATATTAAGAAGAGGTGGCAAGAATACACAGAAGAACTGTACAAAAAAGATCTTCACGACCCAGATAATCATGATGATGTGATCACTAATCTAGAGCCAGACATCTTGGAATGTGAAGTCAAGTGGGCCTTAGAAAGCATCACTACAAACAAAGCTAGTGGAGGTGATGGAATTCCAGTTGAGCTATTTCAAATTCTAAAAGATGATGCTATGAAAGTGCTGCACTCAATATGCCAGCAAATTTGGAAAAGTCAACAGTGGCCACAGGACTGGAAAAGGTCAGTTTTCATTCCAATTCCAAAGAAAGGCAATGCCAAAGAATGCTCAAACTACCGTACAATTGCACTCATCTCACATGCTAGTAAAGTAATGCTCAAAATTCTGCAAGCCAGGCTTCAGCAATACGTGAACCGTGAACTCCCTGATGTTCAAGCTGGTTTTAGAAAAGGCAGAGGAACCAGAGATCAAATTGCCAACATCCGCTGGATCATGGAAAAAGCAAGAGAGTTCCAGAAAAACATCTATTTCTGCTTTATTGACTATGCCAAAGCCTTTGACTGTGTGGATCACAATCAACTGTGGACAATTCTGAAAGAGATGGGAATACCAGACCACCTGACCTGCCTCTTGAGAAATCTGTATGCAGGTCAGGAAGCAACAGTTACAACTGGACATGGAACAACAGACTGGTTCCAAATAGAAAAAGGAGTACGTCAAGGCTGTATATTGTCACCCTGCTTATTTAACTTATATGCAGAGTACATCATGAGAAACGCTGGAATGGAAGAAACACAAGCTGAAATCAAGATTGCTGGGAGAAATATCAAT
>NW_024071721.1:0-6776 GCF_014754425.2 Oryx dammah
GCAATGGAATATTACTTAGCTATAAAAAAGAATGAAATACTCCCCATAACATATCCCCAATAACTCCCCTAAACTATCTAAATGACAGATTCAGAGGGTCAAGCGACCTCTGAAATGAGAAAGTATATCTAGCTCAAATCTCAGTATTGGCTATGAGACATGGGTGTATCTGGTTTCTACAGATTCGAAGTAAAATACTCACCATCCCCTCCTGATGCTAAAATTTCCCCATTTGGAGAAAAACGTACGACATTGACCGCTTTGGTATGACGAGCAAGATTGGACAAAAATTCAACAATGGCCTTTCCATCTGGTCCTTTTTCTACCTTCCAGATCTGTTGATACAAAAACATTCATTCAGAGAAACATGTAGTGAGCAGGCTTCATACTGCACCTACTAAAACAACCATGCACTGATTTTCAGAAAGAAAATTTAGTTTTTCTTTTGAAACGTAAGAGGAAGTAATTCCTATCTGAAATATAAACCTCCAGTTCCCCTGCCTCCCACCTGTTTCTTGTGCAAACTCTTCCCCTAGAGGAAACTGGCTCAGGGTTCTGAAATAACAACATCACCACATCCAGTGACATCAGTCTATGTAACAGGACCCTAGGAAGAAAGTTGCTCTCTATTGCCTCATTGTTGACTCAAGATCCTGAAAATTTATCCATCTGGGCTAAATACACATATACATACACTTTGTCACTCAGTTGTGTCCGACTCTTTGAGATCCCCAGGCTCCTCTGTCCATGGGATTCTCCAAGCCAGAATACTGGAGTGGATTTGCCATTTCCTCTTCCAGGGGATCTTCCCCACCCAGGATCCAACTGGCACCTCCTGCCTTTGGCAAGCAGATTCTTTATCACTAGTGCACCTGGGAAGCCCCTGGGCTAGGTAACTTAGTACAATAATTTGTGATGATTGCCTGCAGTGTGCATGCTCAGTCCTGTCCAACTCTGCAACCCCAGGCTCCTGTGTCCATGGGATTTCCCAGGGGAAAAAAATACTGCAGTGGGCTGCCATTTCCTCCTCCAGGGGGATCTTCCCGACTCAGGGATTGAACCTGTGTCTCAGGCATTGGCAGATTCTTTACCGCTGAGCCTGCCAGCTGGGAAGGCCTGCGTTTAACAGTCATTATAAAAACACAAGAGTGCCCTGCTCGGAAGACCATCTAAGGGTTGGAATCTGCGATATCTGCTCGCGTTTACCGATCCTGCACTTCATTACTGACTCAAGTCGGAGATTCTGTCAGCAACCAAGGACATCTGTTTAGTCAATGGTGGGTTTTACTTCCAATTCCGGGGCTTTTGTCTGTGTAATCTGCCATGTTCAATATGTTGCTCCATTAAAAGCTCTGCCTATTATAATTTTATTTTCAACAATCATTTGCTTTCAACATTAAAAGCTCTGCCTATTATAATTTTATTTCAATTATCATAAAATTGGTTTAAATGTTAATGAAACAGTATACCTAAAAAAAACAAAAAACCAAAACACAAGAGTGGAGAATGCCACTTCAACGTGGCTTCCAGGCCCCTTCCCACTCCCCATGCCCCGCTTACCCTGACAGCCGTGTCCACCCCCGCGGAGGCCAGCCGGTGGATCCTCCCCGCGGCTCCATACTGGAAGTCCAGGCTGTACACCGGCTCCTTGTTGTGCCAGGCGATCTCGCAAGTGATGACTTTCATCCTCCGGAGTCTTCAAGGAGCGAAACACAGTTCCTCAGGGGGTGGTGAGTGGGGGTGGGGGTTGGAGTGTCCCCGTTGGTTCTCCAAAGACGGAGGAGAGAGAGCTGCAAATGGTTGGTGATGAGATGAATCTTCGAGCCAGGGACCAGGCACTGAACGCTCAAGCCCGAGCCAGGAGCCCTGCCGACCCTGGGAGAGGATGTCAGTGCGGCCCTCTGACGCAGCCCTCGCAGCTCCACCTTAAGTGGTTCGCGGAGTCCGCGGCTGTTTTCAGTTTATTCTCCGGGTACGTCCGGAAAAGCAACGAGGGACTGACACCCAGGGAGGGGAAAGCAAGGCCCGGGCCGAGGCAGGCCAAGCTGAGAGGGGGCGAGACCGAGTATCTGGGGGTGGGCGCCCCGGGGAGACGGCTACCGGGTGTGAGGGAGGGCAGGGGCCGCGGCGGAAGGGCTGCTCGGCAAGCCGACCGAGGCCGGGGACGAGGGGGCAGCCGGGGAAGCCGGAACCGGACCTGACTGAGACCTGGCTGAGAGGAGGCCACCGGGGGCACTGGGGCCGGGCCGCGGGCTCGCCGCGCACACGCGCGCTTTTCCGAAGCTCCCCCGGGTGCTCGCGGCTGGCCCTTGGCGAGGGCCGCTCGCCACGCTCACCCGGCCCCTCACCCCTCACCCAGGCCCGGCCGGGAAAGCGCGGGGACGCGAGAGTCCGCGCGGGAAAAGCAGTACCTGCAGAGACGCGCTCAGGCCGCTGGGCCGCCAGCTCCCGCCGCCGCGCGCGCGCGCGCGCCGCTTCCCGCGCGCCGCAGGCCCCGCCTCCTCGTGGGCGGGGCCTCACGACTCCCCGCCTCCTCGTGGGCGGGGCTCTAGAGACTTCCCCCTCCCCTCCTCGTAGGCGGGGCTCCGCATAGGCCCCGCCCCGCCGCGGAGGCGTGACCAGCACCCTCGGACTCGGCTGGCTCCCGCCGGTTTATTATTTCCCTGCGGAACGACGCATTGGTGGAAGAATGAGGGAGTCCAGTCACTTCTTCCCTTGTTAATTTAGCAAACATTTACTGAGCATCTGCTATATGCTGGACCCTATGCTGGACCTGGATACACAGTGGAGAGCGAAGCTGACGCAGACTTCAGTTCAGTCGCTCAGTCGTGTCCGACTCTTTGCGACCCTATAGACGGCCGCACCGCCAGGCCTCCCTGTCCATTACCAATTCCCGGAGCTTACTCAAACTTAGGTCCATTGAGTCGGTGATGCCATCCAACCATCTCATCCTCTGTCGTCCCCTCTCCTCCCGCCTTCAATCTTTCCCAGCATCAGGGTCTTTTTCAATGAGTCAGTTCTTCGCATCAGGTAGCCAAAGTATTGGAGTTTCAGCTTCAGCATCAGTCCTTCCAATGAATATTCAGGACTGATTTCCTTTAGGATGGACTGGTTGGATCTCCTTGCAGTCCAAGGGACTCTCAAGAGTCTTCTCCAACACCACAGTTCAAAAGCAGACTTACTCTCAGGAGAATCTGCAGTCTGCTAAAAGAAAAAGGAGGGCCCTTCTGTAGGACAGGTGGGGACACTGTAACTCTGAGACTCACCCAAGACTACCACGACTTTCACTAGTGCAGTGACTATCTGACAGCTGTAACCTGTTTTGGTCACTAGTGTTTCAAAATAAATAAACCACAGAAACGGTCTTCAGGCCTCCTGTCATGTATCCAAATAATTATAATTAAAAAAGTGAAAAGGAGTATGTCAAGGTTGTATATTGCCACCCTGCTTATTTAACTTATATGCAGAGTACATCATGCGAAATGCTGAGCTGGAGGAATCACAAGCTGAAATCAAGATTGCTGGGAGAAATATCAGCAACCTCAGATGTGCAGATATCACTCAAATGGCAGAAAGAGAAGAGGAACTAACGAGTCTCTTGATGAACATGAAAGAGGAGAGTGGAAAAGCTGGCTTAAAATTCAACGTTCAAAAAGCAAAGATTATGGCATCTGGTCCCATTACTTCATGGCAAAATAGATGGGGAAAAAGTGGAATCGATGACAGATTTTATTTTCTTGGTCTCCAAGATCACTGTGGACAGTGACTACAGGCATGATTAAAAGACGCTTTTAATCATGTGTGCTCAGTCGCTTGCTCCTTGGAAGAACATCTGTGACCAACCTAGACAGCATATTTAAAAGAAGAGACATCACTTTGCCAACAAATGTCCATATAGTCAAAGATATGGTTTTTCCAGTAGTTGTATATGGATGTGAGTTGGACCATAAAGAAGGCTGAGCACCGAATTGATGTTTTTGAATTGTGGTTGGAGAAGACTCTTGAGAGTCCCTTGGACTGCAAGGAGATCAAATCAGTCCATCCTAAAGGAAATCAGTCCTGAATAGTCATTGGAAGGACTGATGCTGAAATTGAAGTTTCAATACTTTGACCACCTGATGCACAGAGCCAACTTATTGGAAAAGACCCTGATGCTGGAAAAGATTGATGGCAAAAGGAGAAGGGGGCGACAAAGGATGAAATGGTTGGACGGCATCAACTCAATGGACATGAGTCTGAGCAAACTCTGGGAGATAGTGAAGTACAGGGAAGCCTGGCAGGCAGCAGTCCATGGGGTTGCAAAGAGTCAGACATGACTTAGCAACTGAACAAAAGCAGCAGCAAAACACAGTGAAAAGGAACATGAAAGGAACAATGTGCTTTTACAGTCCTGAATGTGAACTGACTTTAGACTTGAAGGATCAAAGAAAGTTTGAAGAGGAGATACTTAAAGTGGGTTTCAAGTGATAAGAGTTTTGGAATGAACAGCTCTGGGAAATGTGAATTGAAGGTAAAGAAACTCACTGTCAACAATAGAGATACAAAGAAGCAGTGGGACCTGGCCGTGGGAAAGGATGGGTGGATCAGGGACCCAGAAGTCTCTGGACATAAACAGGCCGGTCACATGGACATGTGTGTTTCATGTGCGAGCATGTGTGCTCAGTCACTGCAGTTGTGTCTGACTCTTTGTGACCCTGTGGACTATAAGCCCACCAGGCTCTTGTTCTCCAGGCAAGAATACTGGAGTGGGTTGCCATGCCCTCTTCAGGGGGTTTAAATTCTCCTTCTAAATTAATTGGAATCCTGACTCCATACATTAGTCTGGGAGTTTGGTTGAAATGAGATTGGTCCAGATAAATAGACAATCTCTTTGTGCTGACTGACAGCAGGTTTCTGGGCCTTCAAAGCCAAGGGGTTTTGTAAAGCCAGTCCTACCCTGTGCAACCTTGCAGAAGACAGCTTGTCAGCCTCCCCGACGTGACTCTCCCACTCCCCACCTTTCCCGTCTTCTCTCTCTGGATGTTTTGGCCCTGAATTCAATCAGGTCTCTTGCTCCTTTGGCAAACAAAAATTGGGATTTTGGTTTTTTATATATTTTTGATGTATTTATATAGTCTCTAGATCATTTTGGAGAATTCAAAACTATGTGATTGTTCAGTACCTGGTGCTTACAGTATACCTCAATTAACAAATGTGCTTATGAACACTTCCTAAAAATAGAATTTAACATTTTAAAGTGAGGTCGTTAATCAGAAGGCAAAAATGAATGTAGCAAGGCCTTTTGAAATGGGTTAATTTTCCAAATGTGACATTTTACTTGTGAGTTTCCTGGAAGGCAAGGAAACAAATATTCTGTGATGCAAAGCCTCGATGAAAGGAAATACAGGTTTGTCTGAGGAGCCAACTCTTGCTTTTAAAAAAATTTTTCTTTTCTGGCATTTTTAGGAAAGAGTTGTCATGGATTCTTATATAAATGCTAGTCAAACGCTTTTAGCCGGTTTTACAAAAGGTATACAAATTGTCTACAAACGATGTCTCATGTTGAGAATACGACTGGATGCTCCTTAAGTATAGAGGAAGCTAGGACAATGTAGTTTTTAGATGTTCTCTTGAGTTATGGCTAGAATTTAGAGAACTTGGGAGTGGGAATGACTAATATGTGCTGTAGATAATCTAGTTGTTTGAAAAGCACAGGTAAGAGGAGGGAAAAAAGGAAGATTCCACTCCTAGGTATATACCCAAAAGAATTAAAAGCAAAGACACCAATAGATATTTATACAATAGTATTCATAGCAGCATTATTAATAGTAAAAAGTGGAACCCACTTAAATGTCCATGGATGGATGAATGGATAAAATATGTTATATCCATACAATGGAGTATCATTCAGCCTTAAAAAGGAATGAAACTGGTATTTGCAACAATATAGACGAACCTTAAAAATGTTATGCAAAGTGAAATAAGCCAGACACAAAAGGACAAATACGTTATGATTCCACCTAGATATTTAGAATAAGCAAATTCGTAGAGACAGAAAATATAGGCCACCAAGGGACAGGTGGGAATGGGAAGTTATTGCTTACAGGATATACAGTTTATGTGAAATGATGAAAAAGTTCTGGAAATGGATGGTGGAGGTAGTTGCCCAATGATATGAATGTACTTCATGCCTCTAAACTGTACACTTAAAAATAGTATATACTTACACAATAAAAAAATTAAGTCAATATTTACAATCACAAATTATTACCAGAGGGATAAGTTAATGGGAATATAGATAAAACAAGATTGACCATGAGTTGGAAACTGCTGAAGTGATGGGTGCACATGAGTTCATTATAATAGTTTTTCTACTTTCTATTGGAGTATGGTTGGTTTACAATGTTGTTTTAGTTTCAGGTGTACAGCAAAGTGAATGTTATACATACATCCATTTTTTAGATTAGTTTCCCCTATAGGCCATTACAGAGTACTGAAGAGTTCCTCATGCTATACAGTAAGTCCTTGGTTATCTATTTTATATATAGTGGTGTGTATATATATATCAACCCCAATCTCCCAATTTATCCCTCCCTCTTCCTTTTACCCCCTGGTAACCATAAATCTGTTTTCTACATCTAAAAATCTATTTGTTCTGCAGGTAAGTTCATTTGTATCCTTTTTCATATGTCTTTCTCTTAGTTCACAATGACACTCTCTAGGTCCCATCCACATTGCTCTACATGGCATTATTTCATTCTTTTTTATAGCTAAGTAATATTCCATTGCATTTATGT
>NW_024071722.1:0-6773 GCF_014754425.2 Oryx dammah
TTAGCTCCAAGGAGAAGAAGGGAGTTCTGACAGTGCTTAGGAAAGCTATCCTACTCTTTTCTCTTATGCTTGAGTTGTTTTGGAAAACATTTTTAAAGGTTTACATGGATTATAAAGACAGCTAATGGGACAATAAAGTTGATTAAAAACAGTATCTGTTCTTGGAAAAACTCATAGAATAAGACTAATAGATTCTTCTTTAGGTGTGTTATTATATAAAATGTAAATTCTTCAATGCAGACTCTCAGTAGTTGGAGGAATTTAACATATATATATATAATTTTATTGCAGCAGTTTTAGTTTTCCAATAGAGATTTCTGTCTGTGAGCTTTCCTTAGATCATGAAGGTCAGTTACCTCAAAGTTGAAATGCATTCTCATTTTTAAAAAGCAAAGAATTAATTGGTACCTTTTGCTTTATTTAGCGTATTTATTTTCATTTCTGTATTTTTATAGTGACCTAATTTATCCGTGGAATGGTAAAGGATGGCTTTAGGCAGACAAAGATGGCTTTGGGCAGTGGAAGACATGAGGGAGAGCAGCTATTTCTCCTGTTCCCTGGCACTGTCATTATGCCCTTTTTGTTTCTACTTTTCATGTGAAATCATCTGCAGCCAGCTTATGATTGTTAGATGATTGAAAATGCATTACTGGGAGAAATTGTAGTTTTGGAGTTTATTCCTTTTGTATGCTACATGGTTTTCTTTCCGTTTCCCTGCCAACACAAGAGTATGTCCCGAATTTGAGATTCTGAGAACATGCTCCATGAATAAAAACACATTTCTCACTCTCCAGGTACCTTGGAAACTTCACTTGACCATAAGGATGCATATATGCTCCTTGTTCTACAGAAAACAACCACTTGATGATCTTTTTCAGGTTGACTTCCTTATAGGTTCTTCACAAGAGTATCCTCAAAGGGAACCCATGTTTTCATTTTAAAAAAATGGAGGTATGCAGGAGCAGTTTCAAGAGCCTCACTGGAGCTGTGACAGTTACGAACTTATTAGGGGAAGGGAAGGGTAAGGTCATTCAGTGGAAACAAGGCTATGATCAAAAGTCCAGGGTGGAAAGTGACCACGGTATGTAGTGAGGACAGAGGTTCTTCCTGTTAGACATATCAATATGAGGAAATACTTGTTTTCAGAAGTCATGGGAGACAGTGGTTGGAAACGGACAGGAGGTTGCAATTGTCACCGTCCTTTAATGTTCCATCAAGTTTATATTTTCTGCCCTAGATAATGGGGGTAGGGTCCAGGGAGCCCTGGGGGTGAGAGGGGCAATGCGAGTTCCTGAACTCCAGGCTGGCAATAAAATCAGTCTGTGGAATCAGAGGCCTGTTGTTAGATTGGCCAGGAAGATAGATTACAGCAATGATATAGGCATGAGGTTGCAAACACTTGGTCAGTCATGATTCCACCTCTGATGTTTTCTTTTTAAATATTTTAAAAAATATTTTCTACCTGAGAGGAGAGTCACCATGGCTGTGTTATTCACAGAGTGATTCGTTACCCTCATGTATTTCATTCTGGCATAACCTCCTTACATAACCTCCTATGTAAGACTTTCATAATTTTATTGAATAACAAAAGTGGTATTGGATCTGTCTTTCCTATTCTTCCCTCCTGCACAGAATTTTAAAACTGAATGTCCAGAAGCATGGGGAATTTTATTTTTAAAGAGGCAGCCATTTGTAATCATCCTTGAAGGAAACCTGCTCTGGGTTTTGAGAAAACGTTTTGATGAGCACATTTGCCCGAAGGAAACACCAAAATTGTACTCTGAACTTATGTTTTTCCATAATCCAGCGGATGTTGGCAATTTGATCTCTGGTTCCTCTGCCTTTTCTAAAACCAGCTTGAACATCAGGAAGTTCATGGTTCACATATTGCTGAAGCCTGGCTTGGAGAATTTTGAACATTACTTTACTAGCATGTGAGATGAGTGCAATTGTGCGGTAGTTTGAGCATTCTTTGGCATTGCCTTTCTTAGGGATTGGAATGAAAACTGACCTTTTCCAGTCCTGTGGCCACTGCTGAGTTTTCCAAATTTGCTGGCATATTGAGTGCAGCACTTTCACAGCATCATCTTTCAGGATTTGAAATAGTTCAACTGGAATTCCATCACCTCCACTAGCTTTGTTCGTAGGATGCTTTCTAAGGCCCACTTGACTTCACATTCCAGGATGTCTGGCTCTAGATGAGTGATCACACCATCGTGATTATTTGGGTTGTGAAGATCTTTTTTGTACAGTTCTTCTGTGTATTCTTGCCACCTCTTCTTAAAGATGCTTACTCCTTGGAAGAAAAGTTATGACCAACCTAGATAGCATATTCATAGCAGAGACATTACTTTGCCGACTAAGGTCCGTCTAGTCAAGGCTATGGTTTTTCCTGTAGTCATGTATGGATGTGAGAGTTGGACTGTGAAGAAGGCTGAGTGCCGGAGAATTGATGCTTTTGAACTGTGGTGTTGGAGAAGACTCTTGAGAGTCCCTTGGACTGCAAGGAGATACAACCAGTCCATTCTGAAGGAGATCAGTCCTGGGATTTCTTTGGAAGGAATGATGCTAAAGCTGAAACTCCAGTACTTTGGCCACCTCATGTGAAGAGTTGACTCCTTGGAAAAGACTTTGTTACTGGGAGGGATTGGGGGCAGGAGAAGAAGAGGACGACAGAGGATGAGATGGCTGGATGGCATCACTGACTCGATGGACGTGAATCTGAGTGAACTCTGGGAGTTGGTGATGGACAGGGAGGCCTGGCGTGCTGCAGTTCATGGGGTCGCAAAGAGTCGGACACAACTGAATGGCTGAACTGAACTGAATTGAACTGATGTTAGTAAACACAAGTTTTTTTTTTTTTAATTTTTAATACATTTTCAAAAAGTTTTGCAAACTAATATAAAACTTTATTTTGTGCAGAATCCCATCCCTATGAGGTTGATGATATCACCTGTGTCTATAAGTCTTTTTTTTTTTTCCTTCAGCTGGGCCCAGAGAAGAGAGTGGAATTTGACTTTAGGTTATGAGGACATTCCCAAAGCACTCTTACATGGACAAAAAGAGAGGTCAAGTTAGGGATATCCAAAGAGAGAACCTATCCAAGTCTCCCTGTGAGTGTTAATACTGGCTACATCAAAATTTCACTGCAATTTCCCTCCTCCTCCCTCCCTGCCAGCCCACAGCCTGAACGTGGCTATGCTTTGCAAAGCTAAAGGAAGGGCTTCTATCCCCACTGGCCACAGGGAGCACAGGGAGGAAAACAGCCACCTAGATAAGGCATATAAAGGATGGCAAGAAGTCACTGTCAGAATTTGCTGGGGCAGTGACTGGCTAGGGTCATGAGTTGCTGCCAACACAGATTATTGGAAAGTATAAGCAGGCATTTCTCAGAGTCCCCCAAACCAAATGGGCCAGAGTGCACTTAGCAGAGGCAATCACATAAAATACAGAACACTGCACCTTGAACCTGGAGATTTCCAAAGCGAGTTACCCTATCTTCTCTTTCCTGCCCTCATAACAACTGGTCACTTCCCTCCTATAGTCTACCCTAAAGAGCTTCGGCCCTCAATGCCAGACTGTGGAGTTTCCACGCATTTAGGATTCACCTGACAACTTCTAAATCTGTTCATTTTTTTTTTTTTTATCATTCTTTCAGAAGAAGTTTATTTAAAGAGCTGTCCTAACCTTTGCTTCCTCCCTTTAACGTGGTCTTGTAAACATGAGGGTTGATTGTAAAGACAGCAACTAAAAATTTTAAAATAATCTATACAGCTTCTGTATTTGCTAAATTTTGTTATCAAATATTGTGAAATCCTATATAGGTTTTATTGATTGATTCTCAAGTATCTACCTGACTTTTGGTTTTTAAAGGACAACTTTAGGTTAGCTAAGCATAATTACCCTAAATCAGGATTCCCTTCTATTTCTTCAGTTTTTTAAAAAAGACTGATGCTTACTAAGTTTTATTATAGTCATCAGCATGTGCACTTAGGAAGGTTACCACTTCTGTTCTGCACTGGAGTGCTTCTCAGCAGAAATCCTCCACATCTTTTTCAGAAGTCTCTAATGACAAGTTTACCTTTGGAGGCCTTCAGTTACCCAGTTTCACTCTTGTTCTCAAAGCCACTACCAACTAATAGTGTGCTTTCACATGAATCTTGACCTTCTGGCATACAATGTCTAGAGATTTGATTACCAGCAAATCTTGTGGCCTGGAAATTTACATAACTGAAGGCTTGAATTTGGATTTTGCTCTGAAGTTTGGTTTTGTTCCACCAAAAGTAATTAGCATCAGCTTCTTGAAAGCCTAAGCCAGGTCTTACCCTTCTTTTGTTTGCTTTTTTCCCTGCTCACATAGGAGTGGGCAGTTAGAAGAGGGATTCAGCAAATGTACCATCAAAAACTGATGCTCGGGAACTTTCCCAAGGCTGAGAATAGTTAACCTGTAGCAACACAACACCTGAGAAAGGTTTCAGTTGTGCTCTGTCTAGGAACTAGCAAGGGTATCCAGTTACGTTACCATCTTATTTTACGGTTGGCTCTGGTGAAGTCATTCACTTGGTCAACATTTCTTGAGCACCTAAGGTGATCTGGGCCCTCAGAGCTGAAAAAGGCATAAACCTATCACTCCATGATGGCAGAATGTAATAAGGGAAAGGATTCTTTCATCAATAATAACTACACAGTGTGGCAAGTTCATGATAGAGATCAACATTGATTTGTAAGGCTTCTGTTTCATTGGAGTCACTGAGAAGGAAGTCACATCCTGGGCAATTAAGGATATATCAGTTGTCTTCCCTCTCACTTTTATTTTTTTACTAAAGGAAAAGGCTCATGAGGTAGTAGAGAATGTACTCTGTCATCCTTGGGCAGAATGCAGTCCAGTTCTAGGGCAAAACTCTCTGATCTCTAGTTCTTCATGGACAAGATGGAGGTCTGATAGGGTAGATGGGATGATTAAGAATTAATGTAAAATATATCGCACGGTGTCTTTCACAGAATGGGTAATGTTATGTAATACATGCTTGGTGTTCTCTTTATACACAATTGACTCCCCTCCAAAGCTCTGTTTGTTTGGACTATCAGTCAACAATATGTTAACTTAAAAATGAAATGAGAAATGAATATAATAAGTGAAGTAGAAAAACAGAAAGAAAAAAGAATAATCAATACTTCCAACTGAACTCCACACTGAACAAGATTGCCTAGGTTGCTTCCTTTCCCCCATGCTCGCAGACACAGGGTGATCAGACCTGTCTGGATCAAGTGTAGCTTCCTCTAAAGCAAACTGGAAGAAACGGGTAATAGGCTCCATAAAGTCCATAAAACCTATAGTGGTACTTTATCTGAAAACATTTATTTACTTTTTCATTTAAACATTTTTATTTAATGAATAAGGACGTCCCTGGTGGCTCAGATGGTAAAGTGTCTCTGTACAATGCGGGAGACCCGGGTTCAATCCCTGGGTTGGGAAGAACCCCTGGAGAAGGAGATGGCAACCCACTCCAGTACCCTTGCCTGGAAAATCCCATGGACGGAAGAACCTGGTAGGCTACAGTCCATGGGGTCGCAAAGAGACAGACAGTATATTAATGAATATACTTCTAAAAGCAAATTAGAGGAACAAGTCATATAAATAACTTTTTTAACGTAATATATAATTGTGAATGAGGTGAAAAAAACAAAGATGGCAGTGTGTATACACACACACATGCACACGCACACACACACAGATAAGATCTTAGGTCAAGCAAAGTAGACAGAATATGATATTCCCTGGAAAACAGAGGAAGTCAAATTTGCCGTACTAAGAAGAGATATTGATAAGAATAATCCATGAGAAAAGTGTAATTTAAATGAGTCTCATGAAATGTGAAAATGGGAAAAACTAGGAAAACATTGTCTTTTCGATAACTTTAACATGTACATATAATCAATTACTAAAATAATTTATTTCTAAACAAGAAAATCCCTCCTCCCACATTTGGACATTTGTGCAGACCGTAGAGTCCCAAACAGAGCCTGTGCAACTCTCAGTGCACACAGCGCGTTGCTCAGCTGACCTCCTTCCTACCCAACATATCGGGAGTTTGCTATGTTAGGACTTCTTCCTAGCACTACTCATTATCTGCCCCTGGTTCTTCCACTTATCTGACTGCCTCCTCTATATGAACAGCTTCTTCTTCGGATTCTTCGAGGTCCTCTTGTGAGCACTGTGACATATCCTTTCGAGCCCCAAAACTGGCAGAAATAACTAGAGCTAAAAATATTGCTAAGAGAAAAAGGGGGACTATGTACAGTATCTTGTCAAGGCTCTGGCTTTCATCTTTATTTTCACTGTTTCTGCCAAAATTCCCAACCTCTGAAGCATGACTTTTGCTTTCTTCTTCACTTCGATTATTGCCGATACTGTCACTTGGTTTACCAGAGGAGCCACTGTCTACACTACCACCGTCTCCTGGATCTTTGCAGTCAGGGGGCGCATAGCCAGCCTCACAATGGCAGTGCCTAAAATTGTTGCAAACTCCTTTCCCGTTACACAATTCTGTTGTCTCACAGTTGTACCCAAGTGAGGTGTGATCAGTACACAAGTGATTCATGCAGACTTTGTGTGGGGCACAGAGAGTGCCCGTGTGTGCATCTCCATCATCAGGGATATCAGCAGTGTCATAGGCATCCATGCTCCAGCACCAGTCATCTTTGTGAGCGACCTGGATCAGTGTATGATTGGGTTTGATTTGTGGCATCTCTCTAACATTTGTACATATAAG
>NW_024071723.1:0-504 GCF_014754425.2 Oryx dammah
GACTGAAACATTTTGTGCACATTGGGAATGGTGGCACGACCCCTGGAATTCCTCTCGTCTTTCCTGTGGAGAGCGCCTCCTCTGAGATGTGACAGGAAAGCCGGGAATCCTTTCCCGACGAAGCAGGGAAAGGAACCCTCATCTCGAGGTATGAGGAGGAAACGGGGCTCCTCTTGATGAGGGCGGGACCCTTGGGGTTCCTCTCGAATGGAGGCGGGTATGTCGGTGAAATTCCTGAGTTGCAGCAAGGGTGTGAAGGACCTTTTGAAGTTCCAGAGGGAATGTGTGATTTGCATGGAGACGCCTCAGTAGAAAAGTGCCTCATCTCGCCAGGAGGGGAGAAGGTCCAGTATTTTCTCGAGTTCGGCGGGACCTTCTCTAGTTACGATGGGGACCTCTGGGACCTCCCGTGTGGCCTGAGGAAAGGCCAGTCTCCATGCGAGTTGCCAGGGTCCTGTCGGGATTCCTCTGCATTCGGTGCCGGGGCCTAAGACCTCAAGTGGA
>NW_024071723.1:514-6772 GCF_014754425.2 Oryx dammah
GTGGCACGACCCCTGGAGATCCTCTCGACTTTCCTGCGGAGAGCGCCACCTCCGAGATGCGACAGGAAAGCAGGGAATCCTGTCCCGACGAAGCAGGGAAAGGAAACCTCATCTCGAGCTATGAGGAGAAAACGGGGCTCCTCTTGATGTGGGCGGGACCCTCGGGGTTCCTCTCGAGTGGAGGCGGGTATGTCGGGAAACTTCTTGAGTTGCAGCAAGGGTGTGAAGGACCCTTTCGAAGTTCAAGAGAGAAGGGGTGATTTGACTCGAGACGCCTCACTGGAAAAGGGCCTCATCTTGCCTGCAGGGGAGAACCGCCTGGATTTTCTCGAATTGCAGCGCGAACTTCTTGAGTTACGACGGGGACCTCTGGGACCCTCCCTTGGGGCCTCAGGACAGGCCAGTCTCCATGCGAGTTGCGAGGGGCCTGTCGGGATTCCTCTGCAGTCAGTGCCGGGATCTAAGTCCTCGTGTGGAGTCTATCACGGAACCTGAGGATTCCTCTCCAGTGCTGACATGGATCTTGGGGTCCTTCTGTAAGCTCCACAGGGGAGTCAGTCCTCGTCTCGAGTGGGGACATGCACGTCGGCTTTCCTCACGAGCTGGAGTAGCCGTGGCAGGCTTCCCGGCGCCTTCATACAGGGATCTGTGGCATTCTTTGGAGGCTTTCCCACGAGGCTTTTGCGACAGGGGTTTCACACGTGCCCCTGATGTGTGAGTTGATCCTCGGCGTGCATGTAGAGGCTGTGCAGGGCAATCAGGTTCTTCTGGAGGGGACTGGAACATTTTGTGCACATTGAGAATGGCGGCACGACCCCTGGAGTTCCTCTCGACTTTCCTGTGGAGAGCGCCACCTCCGAGATGCCACAGGAAAGCCGGGAATCCTTTCCCGACGAAGCAGGGAAAGGAACCCTCATCTCGAGCTTTGAGGAGGAAACGGGGCTCCTCTTTATGTGGGCGAGACCCGCGGTGTTCCTTTGAGTGGAAGCGGGTATGTCAGAGAACTTCTTTAGTTGCAGCAAGGGGTGAAGGACCCTTTCGAATTTCAAGAGGGAAGGGGTGATTTGCCTCCAGACGCCTCAGCGGAAAAGGGCCTCATCTCGCCTGGAGGGGAGAACCTCCTGGATTTTCTCCAGTTACGGTGGGACCTTCTCGAGTTACTACGGGGACCTCTGGGACCCTCCCTTGTGGCCTCAGGACGGGCCAGTCTCCATGGGAGTTGCGAGGGGCCTGTCGGGATTCCTCTGCAGTCGGTGCCTGGGCCTAAGACCTCGTGTGAGTTTATGACGGAACCTGAGGATTCCTCTACAGTGCTGACATGGATCTTGAGGCCCTTCTGGAGGCTCCACAGCAGAGTCAGTCCTCGTCTCGAGTGGGGACATGCACGTCCGTTTCCCCACGAAATGGAGCAGCCGTGGCAGGTTTCCCAGCGCCTTTTACAGCGATCTGTGGCATTCTATGGAGGAATTCCCGCGGGATTTTCGACAGGGCTCTCACACGTTTCACTGTGGTGTGAGTCGATTCTCGGCGTGCATGTCGAGGAAGTGCAGGGAAATCAGGTTCTTCTGGAGTGGACTGAGACATTTTGTGAACTTTGGGAATGGTGGCACGACCCCTGGAGTTCCTCTCGACTTTCCTGTGGAGAGCGCCTCCTTCGACATGCGACAGGAACGCCGGGAATCCTTTCCCGACGAAGCAGGAAAAGGAACCGTCCTCTCGATCTATGAGGAGGAAACAGGGCTCCTCTTGATGTGGGCGGGACCCTCGGTGTTCCTCTCGAGTGGAGGCGGGCATGTCGGGGAACTTCTTGAGTTGCAACAAGGTTGTGAAGGACCCTTTCGAAGTTCAAGAGGGGAGGGGTGATTTGCCTCGAGACGCCTCAGCGGAAAAGGGCCACATCTCGCCTGGAGGGGAGAACCTCCTTGATTTTCTCGAGTTGCGCCGGGACCTTCTCGAGTTACGACGGGGACCTCTGTGACCATCCCTTGTGGCCTCAGTACAGGCCAGTCTCCATGCGAGTGGCGAGGGGACTGTCGGGATTCCTCTGCAGTCAGTGCTGTGGCCTAAGACCTCGTGTGGAGTCTATCACGGAACCTGATGATTCCTCTCCAGTGCTGACATGGATCTTGGTGTCCTTCTGTAAGCTCCACAGGGGAGTCAGTCCTCGTCTCGAGTGGGGAAATGCACGTCCGCATTCCCCACGAGTTGGAGCAACCGTGGCAGGCTTCCAGGCGCCTGGATACAGTGATTTGTGGCATTCTTTGGAGGCTTTCCCTCGAGACTTTCCGACAGGGCTGTCACACGTGCCACTGTGGTGTGAGTCGATCCTCGGCGTGCATGTCGAGGATGTGCAGGGAAATCAGTTTCTTCTGGAGGGGAATGGGACATTTTTTGCACATTGGGAATGGTGGCTCGACCCCTAGAGTTCCTCTCGACTTTCGTGAGGAGAGCGCCTCTTCCGAGATGCGACAGGAAAGCCGGGAATCCTTTCCCGACGAAGCAGGGAAAGGAACTCTCATCTCGAGCTATGAGGAGGAAACGGGGCTACTCTTGATGAAGGCGGACTCTCGGTGTTCCTCTCGAGTGGAGGCGGGTATGTCGGGGAACTTATTGAGTTGCAGCAAGGGTGTGAAGGACCCTTACGAAGTTGAAGACGGAAAGGGTGATTTGCCTCGAGACGCCTCAGCGGAAAAGGGCCTCATCTCGCCTGGAGGGGAGAACCTCCTGGATATTCTCGAGTTGCGGCTGGACCTTCTCGAGTTACGACCGGGACCTCTGGGACCCGGCCTTGTGGCCTCAGGAAAGGCCAGTCTCCATGCGAGTTGCGAGGGGCCTGTCGGGATCCCTCTGCAGTCGGTCCCGGGGCTGAAGACCTCGTGTGCAGTCTATGGCGGAAACTGAGGATTCCTCCCCAGTGCTGACATGCACCTTGGGGTACTTCTCGATGCTCCACAGGTGAGTCAGTCCTCATCTCGAGAGGGGACATGCACGTCCGATTTCCTCACGAGCTGGAGTAGCCTTGGCAGGCTTCCTGGCGCCTTCATACAAGGATCTGTGGCATTCTTTGGAGGCTATCCAACGAGGCTTTCCAACACGGCTGTCACACGTGCCACTGGGGTGTGAGTTGATCCTCGGCGTGCATGTCGACGCAGTGAAGGGCAATCAGGTTCTTCTGGAGGGGACTGGACATTTTGTGCACATTGGGAATGGCGGCACGACCCCTGGAGTTCCTCTCGACTTTCCTGTGGAGAGCGCCTCCTCCGAGATGCGATAGGAAAGCCGGGAATCCTTTCCCGAACAAGCAGGGAATGGAACCCTCATCTTGAGCTATGAGGAGGAAACGGGGCTCCTCTTGATGTGGGCGGGACCCTCGGTGTTCCTCTCGAGTGGAGGCGGGTATGTCGGGAACTTCTTGAGTTGCAGCATGGTTGTGAAAGACCCTTTCGAAGTTCAAGAGGGTAGGGCTGATTTGCCTCGAGATGCCTCAGAGGAAAAGTGCCTCATCTCGCCTGGAGTTGAGAACCTCCTGGATTATCTCGAGTTGCGGCTGGAACTTCTCTAGTTACGACGGGGACCTCTGGGACCCTCCCTTGTGGCCTCAGGAAAGGCCAGTCTCCCTGCGATTTGCGAGGGGCCTGTCGGGATTCCTCTGCAGTCGGTGCTGGCGCCTAAGTCCTCGTGTTTAGTCTATGACGGAACCTGAGTATTCCTCTCCAGTGATGACATGAATCTTGGGGTCTTTCTGTAACCTCCACAGCGAAATCAGTCCTCGTCTCGAGTGGGTCAGGCACGTCCGCTTTCCCCTCGAGCTGGAACAGCTGTGGCAGGCTTCCAGGCGCCTTGATACAGTATCTGTGGCATTCTTTGGAGGCTTTCCCGCGAGACTTTCCGACAGGGTTGTCACACGTACCACTGTTGTGTGTGTCGATTCTCGGCGTGCATGTCGAGAAGTGCAGGGAAATCAGGTTCTTCTGGAGTGGACTGAGATATTTTGTCACATTGGGAATGGTGGCACCACCCCTGGAGTTCCTCTCGACTTTCCTGTGGCGAGCGCCTCCTCCGAGATGCGACAGGAAACCCGGGAATCCTTTCCACACCAAGCAGGGAATGGACCCCTCATCTTGAGCTACGAGGAGGAAACGGGGCTCCTCTTGATGTGGGCGGGACCATCGGAGTTCCTCTCGAGTGGAGTCGGGTATGTCGGGGAACTTCTTGAGTTGGAGCAAGGGTGTGGAGGACCCTTTCGAAGTTCAAGAGGGAAGTGGTATTTGCCTCGAGACGCCTCAGCGGAAAAGGGCCTCATCTCGCCTGGAGGGGAGAACCTCCTGGATTTTCTCGAGTTGCGGCTGGAACTTCTCTAGTTACGACGGGGACCTCTGGGACCCTCCCTTGTGGCCTCAGGAAAGGCCAGTCTCCCTGCGAGTTGCGAGGGGCCTGTCGGGATTCCTCTGCAGTCGGTTCCGGGGCCTAAGACCTCGTGTGGAGTTTATGACGGAACCTGAGGATTCCTCTCCAGTGCTGCCATGGACCTTGGTATACTTCTGGAGGAACACCAGGGGAGTCAGTCCTCGTCTCGAGTGGGGACATGCACGTCCCCTTTCCTCATGAGCTGAAGCAGCCGTGGCAGGCTTCCCGGCGCCTTGATACAGGGATCTTGGCATTTCTTGGAGACTTTCCCACGAGGTTTTCCGACAGGGCTGTCACACGTGCCACTGTAGTGTGAGTCAATCCTCGGCGTGCATGTCGATGAAGTGCATGGAAATCAGGTTCTTCTGGAGTGGGCTGAGACATTTTGTGCTCATTGGGAATGGTGGCACGACCCGTGGAGTTCCCCTCGACTTTCCTGTGGAGAGCGCCTCCTCCGAGATGCGACAGCAAAGCCGGGAAACCTTTCCCGACGAAGCATGGAAAGGAACCCTCATCTCGAGCTTTGAGGAGGAAACGGGGCTCCTCTTGATGAGGGCGGGACCCTCGGTGTTCCTCTGGAGTGGAGGCGGGTATGTCGGGGAACTTCTTGAGTTGCAGCAAGGTGTGAAGGACCCTGTCGAAGTTCAAGAGGGAAGCAGTGATTTGTCTCGTGACGCCTCAGTGGAAAAGGTCCTCATCTCGCCTGGAGGGGAGAACCTCCGGGATTTACTCGATTTGCGGCGGTACCTTCTCGAGTTACGACGGGGACCTCTGGGACTCTCCCTGTGACCTCAGGACAGGCCAGTCTCCCTTCGAGTTGCGAGGGGCCTGTTGGGATTCCTCTGCAGTCTGTGCCGGGGCCTAAGCCCTCGTGTGAGCCTATGACGGAACCTGAGGATTCCTCTCCAGTGCTGACATGGATCTTGGGGTCCTTTTGGAGGCTCCACCGGGGAGTCAGTCCTCGTCTCGAATGGGGACATGCACGTCCGCTTTCCTCACGAGCTAGAGCAGCCGTGGGAGGCTTCTCGGTGCCTTGATACAGGGATCTGTGGCATTCTTTGGAGGCCTTCCCACGAGGCTTTCAGACAGGGCTGTCACACGTGCCACTGTGGTGTGAGTCGATCCTCAGCGTGCATGTCGAAGAAGTGCAGGGAAATCAGGTTCTTCTGGAGTGGACCGAGATATTTTGTGCACATTGGGAATGGTGGCACGACCCCTCGAGTTCCTCTCGACTTTCTTGTGGAGAGCGCTGCCTCCGAGATGCGACAGCAAAGCCGGGAATCCTTTCCCGAAGAAGCAGGGAAAGGAACCCTCATCTCGAGCTTTGAGGAGGAAACGGGGCTCCTCTTGATGTGGGCAGGACCCTCGGTGTTCCTCTCGAGTGGAGGCGGGTATGGCGGGGAACTTCTTGAGTTGCCCCAAGGGTGTGAAGGACCCTTTCGAAGTTCAACAGGGAAGCGGTGGTTTGCCTAGTGACGCCTCAGTGGAAAAGGGCCTCATCTCGCCTGGAGGGGAGAACCTCCTGGATTTTCTCGAGTTGCGGCGGGACATTCTCGAGTTATGACGGGGACCTCTGGAACACTCCCTTGTGGCCTCAGGACAGGCCAGTCTCCATGGGAGTTTCCAGGGGCCTGTCGGGATTCCTCTGCAGTCGGTGCCGGGGCCTAAGACCTCGTGTGGAGTCTATGACGGAACCTGAGGATTCCTCTCCAGTGCTGACATGCATCTCGGGGTACTTGTGGAGGCTCCACAGGGGAGTCTGTCCTCGTCTCGAGTGGGGACATGCACGTCCGCTTTGCTCCCCAGCTGGAGCAGACGTGGCAGGCTTCCCGTCTCCTTGATACAGGGATC
>NW_024071724.1:0-6771 GCF_014754425.2 Oryx dammah
AGAACATGGTTTATCTGTGAAAACAAGAAAGGACAGCTCTTTTGTAAACAGGTTTCACACCCAGGCAACCACCCACCCCCTGACACTTTGTCCTGGCATGTGGAGGAATTCAGGCATCCCACTCATCACTGCAAGATCACATTGTCCTTTCGGAGGAATAGGTATTTCCAGAGTGAAATGATTGTTAAGGAGTAGCTGATTAATGTCAGAGGTAAGAGGCAGCTCCCTGGATTTGGAGGGTGGGGGGAGAAAAGTGTAGATTGAATTGGAAAGCGATTTAGGTCTTTCTCCCATACACCTTTTCCTGCAGGATACCAAGCATCACATTCCACTCCAGTTCAGTGGTACCAGGGGTTTGAACGTAAGGCATACAGCCACAGGCACCACGACAGCAGCGTTAACTTCTTCAACTTGTTCTTTGATCAAAACGTCACAGAATCTGACTAGATTGCTGAACTGGGGTCCCATGTGGCCACTGGGCCAGAACTGGTGATTTATGTTGGAGCTGTTGGTGGTGCACAGGAGGGCTCATGGTCTGGCCAGCCCTGTGCTGACCTTGCTCATTTCCCTGGCAGATCATCATAAAGGATCTGTGGCCCAATACTTTGCAGTACTATGTGACAAGGAAGGCTCTACCACGAGAGGTACTGGAAGGACAAAAGGTGCGGTGTGCCCAGGGGATGAGCATTGGCATAAATGTCCAGGAACTTGGGTCATTTGTTTCACGTGTGGATAAAGTGAGACTCCGTGGAATAGGGTGACACAAGGGCATGAGGGAATCAGCAAGAGACAGCCAGGGTAGAGAACTGTAGTGAAAACCAGGTTCTAACTAGAGAAGCTTGAGATAGATGAAGTGGCCTGTCCAGGCCAAAGTCACTCCAATTTACATCTAAGTCAGTTGCACATCTCTGAACTGTCATTCCATGGCCAACAAGTCCACCCTCAGGCTCCTCTTAAATTGGGGCCCACCTACTGTTCCTCATGAAGTCCCCTTTCCAAAAAGGTCTGTGAGTCTCCTTTGTGCAAGTCTGTTCCCCCACTGAGCCATCATTTGATTCCATTTTGATCATCACACTTGTTTTTTTTTTAATTTTTCTTTTGCATCTTTTTCAACTGGTACCCTCATTCTGCGAATACTGAACACTGTGCAGGATTATGGAGAATAATCTTTTATTTATTTTAACTGGAGGATAATTACTTTACCATACCATGACAGGTTTTGCTCTACATTGACCAACATTAGTCACCCTTAGGTATACATGTATTCTCAAAAATGCTAAACCCACCACCCACCGCCCTCCCCTTCTTGTCTTTCTGGGTTGTGCCACCACATGACTTTGGTTGCCTTGCTTCACGCATCAAACTTGCACTGGTCATCTGTTTTACATGAGGTAATGTAAATGTTTTAGAGCTATTTTCTCAAATTAACCCACCATCACCATCTCCCCCTGAGACCAAAGTCTGTTCTTTATATGTCTGTGTCTTATTTGCTGCCCTGCATGTTGGATGTTCAGTACCACCTACAAGGTCCTCAATTCCATATATTTGTGTTAACATACAGTGTTTGTTCTTCTCTTTCTGACTTACTACAGTCAGTATAATACACTCCACGTTCATTCCATCTCATTAGAACTGACCTCCATGTGTTCCTTTTTAGTGCTGAGTAACATACCCTTGTGTATCTGTACACCAACTTCCTTATCCCTTCATCTACCAGTGGACATATAGGTAGCTTCCATGTCCTAGCTATTGTAAATAGTTCTACGGTGAAGACTGAGACATGTGATTTTTAGTATGTGCTTAGAGAAAATGTAAAAGTTCACAGACTCTCTCGTCTGGAAACTAACTTGAAAGATTAAAGCTGTCTTTAATGTTTTTAGAGAGGGTAGGTTTACATATCTTGTTTCTGTCTCTGTTTGGAAAGCAACCCCCTTCCCCGCTCCCCCTGATTTTGAGGAACTTATGATGGAGTGTCCCCCTTTACCTAAAATAGAAAACCAAAGAAGCTGCTTCACATGAAGATCAATGGCCAGCAGTTCTCTTGGACGGGAAAGCAATGAAGAGTGTTCTGGTGGTGAAAAAGATCAACGGAGACACAAATAAACCTGAAATAATTTCGAAAGCTAAATAAAAAGCATCTAGCATGTGTCTGCATGTTTTTGGGCAGGTCCTCAGAACAAACACTTCAGCTGCGTGTAGGATTCTCAGTTTACCACGTGGGAATTACCAGTCCATGGAGATTTGTAGAGGGGATTAAGTCATACGTTGGGATGTGTCAGGGGACGCAGTTCTTCCTGTGGGGTGGGGTTGGGGAGGATGGAGAAAGAAGATGAGGGGCTCATCAACTGTGTGTCTTGCATTTTTACAAGGGAAAAGTGGATGTTCATGGAAGGGGTCTGGTGAACAACGGCCAGAGATCGAAAGAGTGGAATGCAATTTTGTTGGAAGGGGTGCCCCAGGTATCTTCTCTGTTGCATATCATCAGACTTTAAGAGTACATAACAAGCAGAAAGCCTTAACATTCAACTCACTATGAACTTAGAAGGCCATGTGTATAAGAGCGTGTATATGAGTACATGGTCAGCTTTGCTGAGATCCTCTTCTTAGAGCTAGATTTCCAGGTTCCATGTAACATTTTAGGGGGGAGGGAATAAGGTATATGGAAGGGGGCTGTGGCCTAGGGAGAAAGTGAGGGGTGGGCAGGCCGTGAGAATATTAGTTTCTGGCAAAAATGTCCAGGGAAAAGATAATGACACAGGAAAAGATAAATTGCCAGGAAACAGATAAACAAAGGAAAACGCATCCCATCATAGAAGTTTGAGGTCATGTGACCTTTGTTATTTTTTTTCCAGGAACTCAGTTTAGTAACAAAGTGTGCAGGGGCAGAAGTGAGGGGAATGAGGATGTTAGGGCCAACCTACCCAGCCATGTGCTCTGTGTCCCATGCTGCTGCTGCTTCTGCTGCTATGTCTCAGAGGTTAATATCTCTTTTTTCCAGGAAGGCTTAAGCTCTTTGCCCCAGGCTGTCTATCTGGCAAAGGTGTAGAAATAACATTTTTCTCACGAACCCTCTGGTGACAGTGTCTCTTCCTTGCTGAATGGCTTAGGACGGAATGTTTTCAACCATGACGGACCTGTTCTTTATCTAGGGCTATGTCGCTACTCTGTTCGAGGGCTAGTGGGAACTCCTGGAGCATATGGAGCTCACTGAGGGACTGGTCAGCACTTAGGGTGGTCCTTCTGAAGTAGATGACTGCTTTCCAGAATTGTGTCCACGTCTGGATTGCGCAAAGGACAGACTGGCACAAATGGGGTAGGGAGAGTTCAACGTCTCTTCCGCCAGTGTTGGCCTCTCATCCCAGATACCATGGTTCCAACATGGACATGCCTGAGGGTGATGACCCACATGAAGTTCTGTCCCACATAAAGTTCTCACTCTACAACTTTTTTCCCTGAAGCAGCATCTCTTTGGAGGGCAAAGGGTAAATTTTGAACGTGAAAGTTTATGGTTTATGGATTTCCCTTCTAGATGCCCTGAATGAGATCTCTTCTGAATGAGCTTTTGCATTTGAACATCTATACCCCAGTTTGCCCCTTCTCCAGAGAAGCATCTACAGTTCTAGAAGGCAAGGCTTGGCCTTCTCTGGGTGATTTCTGAACAACCAGCCCAGGAGACACTGGAGACATGTTTTCTTACTTTTTTAATCTATAAACTTCATAGAACCCTCGAGGCCCTCTCAGGCTGGTGCCTGTCCTTCTCAGCACTAGTTCAAAACAAAACAAAGCCAAAACTATGGTGTAATAACTCTGCCGCAGGTTTGAGATGGCTTATTGGGGCATGGCTTTCAGGATCTTGGACTGGGCTCGTTCTAGGGACTGCACGTCATTTATCCACATTCAAAAGTTTTAGCAAGGCATTGCAAAGAAGTTAAGACAAAAAAACTTTAGGACAGTGTCCCCCAATGCCTAATATTTCCTACCAGTGCTTCAGGACCAGGGATGGCTTTAGCTCTAACCTGTCCTGGAGTGCAGAGTGCAGAGATAGTCATGGATTGGTTGGTAAACTGAACTGTGAATGGTTGACTGGATGGTCATTATCTGGAAACTTGCCATAACTTGTGGCCCAGTCTCTTTAGGGCTTTCTCTTCGGCCCTAAAGTCTAGGTGGTATTAGATTTGACTGCACACTTGGATGTGTTGTGTAAGGTTTTCTTCCACTGAATATCAATGCGTGTGAAACTTTGCAGATTAGTGATGAATTCGTGAGCATTCTGGCTCAATCACCCTGAGCTGCATTTGCTTCCTGTTCCCTGGAAGACTGGAAGTCTCCGTTGCGTTTGCCAGTACACTTACAGTAATGCCTGATGGGCAAGAATATCACTTTCTAAAGTGACAATACTGATTAGTATCACAGAGGGCAAAGATGTTGCAGGAATGCATCTGTCAGGAAATTGTTTATCTGTCAGGAAAGATTTGACTGGTTAAGTGTTCTATAAACACTACTGAAGGATTGAAATACATTGACTTTTACCCCTACAAATGTATTCTTACATTGATCATTAAACTGACATTACCCATGCAGAATTTCTTCATGATTGTCAGTAAATCATCACCCAGGTGAGAGGAATTGGGTCTTGCCTTTCTGTAAAGAGAAAGTTGTTAAGGAATTCTTGGCCCAGGGAAAAGGCGTGCATGATCAATTTCAAGTTCAAAGTCCCTTGCTATTTCTGTGTCGTTTCCGGAAGGAAAGCACAGGGAATGGAATCACACCGACCTGATTGGCACCGTGTACCAGTCCAAGGCGACAGGAGTAGAGAACACAGGCGCAGGTCACTCAACTGTCCACAGTGAGGACTTCCAACCCTGCTAACCTCTTTGCATGTCAATCACCTTTATAAGCAAGTCCCATTCACCTTCCAGGATATATCATAGAAGTAGAAGAGGGCACTGACTTGATCAGGTAGTGAGTGAAAAAATTAACTGGGCCAAAAAAAGAGGGGTGTGCCGGGAGCCAGCACGGGAGATCCCATCCATGACAAGGTCATGTGGAGAGGCCTGATGGGCAAGGCGAGTCAGGTCTCGAGGGGTCCTCTGTCTGAGCATCTACCCCAAAACCAAAATCTGTCTGTTTACTGTCTGCTATACTATACTCTTCTGACATTATCAGCTTTTCTCTGGAAAGAGTTAATTCAGAGCTCCAGTTCACAGTCTCCTGCATATAAAAAGAATGTCTCAGCTTGAAACCCCTTTGATGGCTTTCTAACTTATCTGACAGGTTTGTATTACAACTTGTGGATTGTTTACAGGCCCCAACCGTGAGAGGCACAAAGCTTAAAACATCTTAAAGATATAGAGCCTTTTGGAGCTAAGAATTAGTTTGGTGAAGAGTTTGTTAAGTTAATGTTTGCCACCAGGCCTCCATATCCTTCATCTTTTAGGCAGCTGGGGGGATATTAATCAACGTAAACGTGAGGCATAAATAGGAATATAGTAGTTTTGATGTTAGCAATACTAGATTTTTGAGTTAATTAATTTTCTCTTTGTTATAAATCACTGTACTCCACTTTCTTGTTATAAAATGTTGTATCCTTGCTATGTAAGAATGTCACTTTATTTAGTGCTTTCTGAGAGTGGCACCAGACTTTGAGAAGAACAACATTTTTAAGACAAATAAGTCTTCTGGTTGACAAACCCTTATCAGGAAAGGGCCATAAAATGTTAATTGGCCTTCTGGCCAAAAGATGATGTAAATCACCTAAGACTTATGTATACAAGTAGGTATGCAGAGATAAAGCCTGGTCTTGATAAGAGTCAGGGCGGTTGACACTGCATAAGTTTGTATTATCCATTGATTTCTATGTATAATCAAAAGTATAAAAAGCCTTCTGAACAATAAAGGATGGACCAGTTTCTCGGACTAGTCTCTTGAACTAGTTTCTTGGAAATCTGGCTCCCCCTGTGTGTGTGTGTGTGTCTCTCTCTCTTTTTCCCCTCTCCCTCCCTCTCCTTTTCTGGCTGAATTCCCATCTGGAGCGGGGAGACTCGCCAAGTCTACTTACTTGCCCTGGCTTCTAAGATCCATGAGAGAGGGAGCCCAAGGCGGGCCACCCTCTGCTATTCGAACAGGCGCCAGTGGCTCAACGTAGATGGTGCACATCTCTTGTCCTGAGATTTTATTTGTTCTCCATGTAAACCAAGTTATTCAGCCTCTTTTCTCCACCAAATTTTCCTACTACATTATTTCTTCCTAATCTCTCTTTATATTTCTAATTAAATAAACAAGTTTTTCCTCGCTTACTCCGTCTCCCCTTCGAATTACCCTGGATCCACTGGGGCAGGACCCCAGCAGGGGTGCTTACCAAAATCCATAATACTGGACAAGTAAACCAATGTTTCCCCATGTGTGCAAGTTTCATTTCAGAATCGTGTGTGTGTGTGCGCACACGTGCACTGGAAAAAATGTGTGTGTGAGTTCTCTGGACTGGCCTGGCTGGGAGATGGAAGAATGGACACTGAACACATGAAAGAGATTGTGTAAGGTACAAAGATCTTAGGGCAGCAGAAGCACTGACATCCTGGCAAATGGCCCAGGGGTCTCAGCAATGGAGCAAGCTGTACGTGTATACAGGTATGTAAGTGTAAACAAGGATCCCTGAGCAGAAAGGTGAAGCAGGCAAAAAGCACCTGGGGGCAGTCCGGGAGGATGCCAAGGATCAGAGAAACAGAGTGGGCCAGATTCCCAGGCACAGAAGAGGGGTTATGCACAGCCTCT
>NW_024071725.1:0-6769 GCF_014754425.2 Oryx dammah
TTATAATAGCCAGGACATGGAAGCAACCTAGATGTCCATCAGCAGATTAATGGATAAGAAGGCGGTGGTACATATACACAATGGAGTATTACTCAGCCATTAAAAAGAATACATTCGAATCAGTTCTAATAAGGTGGATGAAACTGGAACCTATTATGCAGAGTGAAGTAAGCCAGAAAGAAAAACACCAATACAGTATACTAACACATATATATGGAATTTAGAAAGAGGGTAACGATAACCCTGTATGCGAGACAGCAAAAGAGACACAGATGTATAGGACAGTCTTTTGGATTCTGTGGGAGAGGGAGAGGGTGGGATGATTTGGGAGAATGGCATTGAAACATGAATAATATCATATATGAAACGAGTCGCCAGTCCAGGTTCAATGCATGATACTGGATGCTTGGGGCTGGTGCACTGAGACAACCCAGGGGGATGGTATGGGGAGGGAGGAGGGAGGTGAGTTCAGGATGGGGAACACATGTATACCTGTGGTGGATACATGTTGATGTATGGTAAAACCAATACAATATTATAAAGTAATCTCCAATTAAAATAAATAAATTTATATTAAAAAAAATAAAGCTTCCTGGCTTATTTTTAATGTAACTCTGTCTCTTTCAGCTGCTAACTGTCTGAACTGGTCACGAGATAGGCTACTGTCAACCTGGGATAAAGATGCCAGACATGAAGAGTGATGCATTTCACTGTTTTAAAACATCTTGGTTACAAAGGAGTAACTGAAACTGGCCCCACAGAAGTTTTGACTAATTGTTTTTCATTAAGTCTTTCAATCCCTTGCATAATTAGCTTCTCAGAAGCATGTGTCTTTTTTTGTTTGTTTGTTTTGGTTGCTCTGAGTCTTAGTTGTGGCATGCAGAATCTAGTTTCCTGGAAAGTGAAAGTGGTTAGTCACTCAGTCGTGTCCAACTCTTTGCAACCCCATGGACTGTAGCCCTAGTTCTCTGACTAAGGATCAAACCTGTGGCTCCCTTCGTTGGGAGTATAGAGTCTTAGCCCCTGGACCACCAGGAGGGAAGTCCCAAAAGCATGTGTCTTGTGGGCAGTACCACCCAATATTCCCTTAGAAACTGGAAGATGCGCTATGAGTGCATGAGCCTTTAGAGTGCAGTCAGTCCCATTTAAAATTCCCCATTATAAGTAAAGCTGAGCATTAGTGACAGGCACAGCCCCTACCTTTAAGAGATAGTGCAGTCTAATTAGGGAACAGTGTTCTCTCACACACACACACAACCACACCCACACACCCACACACACACACCCTCCCTGCAAGCCCCAGGGATTACAGATGTCAGGAGCTATTAGTACAGAAACTCATTTCTGACTGAGGAGGAGGGGAACCAGGTGTGAGTTCAAGCACCAGAGTCTCTGCCATCTGCAGCTGTTTCCTTCCAAACTGACCTCCTAACAGTGTCTCCTACACTTCAGGAAGGCATCTGGATGCCCTGGGGTTGTCCCTTATGGAGGAGAGGCTGACTCAGGTTTGAAAGTGTATGCAACAAGCCCCCCCAACCTTCTCTTCTCCCCTGTTCACATCCACCCGTGCAGGTCTGGCAGAGGTGCCTGCTAGAGCCCCACGATCTCTGATTATTCTGACAGGATCCATCCCTGAACAGATGGCCACCTCAGTCACAGTGGACTTCATGTCTGGCCAAGATAGGGCATTATATATCTAATGAGCAATCTAGCAAATGAGATTGAACAGGCATACATCGTTCTTCATTTAATCATCCCAGCTGTTGGCTCCTAGGCCGTGGACTGGCAAGCAGGCTTAATTGTGCCTTAATATAAAGGTGCAGGCATGGGAAGAGCCTCTCAGAGACCAACCAGGACACCAGATGGAGTTAGATAGCATTACATGCATTTAGAGTGTGAACCTCTTATGAACAAAGAGCTGGCTGGCCAACTTGCACCAGAGTGATGCCATTATAGAGGGAATGTTCAGGAAATAGCAATTTCCATGCTGATGAGAGCAGTGTTTGTTCATTTTTATTGTCTGCTGCAGTCATTCTCTTCTTTTTATTTTTAATTTAACTGGAATATAGTTGATTTACAATGTTATATTAGTTTCGTGTTACAGCAAAGTGATTCAGTTATACATACATTCATTCTATTTTAGACTCTTTTCTCATATAGGTTATCACAGAATATTGAGTAGTTCCCTGTGCTATACAGTAGGTCCTTGCTGGTTATCTGCCTCATACGTAGTAGTGTGTATGTTCATCTCAAGCTCCTGATTTTTCCCTTCCCCCAACATTTCCTCTCTGGAAATGTTGTTTTTGGTATCTGTAAAAAAAAAGTTTGCTTTTGATATCTGTAAAAAAAAAGTTTGCTTTTGATATCTGTAAGTCTTTTTCTGTTTTATAAATAAGTTCATTTGTATTATTTTTAAGAAGTTTGATTCCATGAGTGATATCATATGATATGTGTCTTTCTCTGCTTTCGTGTGATCATCTCTAGGTCCATCCATGTTGCGGCAATGGTATTATTTTGTTCTTTTTTATGGCTTTATGTATGTATATATGTCCTAAATCTTCTTTATCCATTCCTCTGTTGATGGACATTTAGGTTGCTTCCATGTCTTGGCTATTGTAAATGGTGCTGCAGCTCATTTCAGGTTATGGTTTCCTTTCAAAATATGGTTTTCTCTGGATATATGCTCAGGAGTGGGATTGCTGGATCATGTGGTAGTTCTACTTTTAGTTTTCTAGGGAAGCTCCATACTGTTCTCCACAGTGATTACACCAATTTAAGTTCCCACCAACAATAAGGGTTGGTTCCCTTTTCTCCACTCTCTCTCCAGCATTTATTGTTTGTGGAGAGTATTCTTAAGCTTTACCCAGAAGGATTTTAAAATACAAAATTAGGTCCAAGTGTGGAACCAGAGAATTTACACTTTTTTAACAAGTTCCCAAGTAGAGACCAGAGAAGGAGATGGCAACCCACTCCAGTATTCTTGTCACGAGAGTCCTGTGGACAGAGGAGCCTGGTGGGCTGCTGTCCATAGGGTCGCACAGAGTCGGACAGGACTGAAGCGACTTAGCATGCATGCATGCTTGCATTGGAGAAGGAAATGGCAACCCACTCCAGTATTCTTGCCTGGAGAATCCCAGGGACGGAAGAGCCTGGTGGGCTGCTGTCTATGGGGTCTCACAGAGTAGGACTCGACTAAGTGACTTAGCAGCAGCAGCAGCAGCAAGTAGAAACCATGGGTTCCAGGACCACACATTAAGAGGCATGGGTCAACAGGAAATAGTCCATATAACAGTATATGTATGTGTGTGTTTCTTCTGCAGACCCAGCCCATATAGAAATCATTGTGAAGTGTCATATAACAACATACCCAGGTATTTGTTGGAATAATGAGGGATGAAAACTCACAACCAATATTTGATCAACTAACTACAAAGTACTTATTAAGCAGCTACCATGTGGAAAACTAGGTCCTAAATTCCGTAAAGATTAAAAAGAAATGTCAAATTCAAATTGGAAAAACCTTTCTATAGGTCATTTAGTCAATATATAATTAAAGTCTTAAAGCTTGCCACTTTTTCACCCACCAAGCAATTCTATGTCTAGGAATTTATCACAAGAAAATAATTTAAAACGTTGACAGAGTTTAAACTAAGGAAATGTTTACTGATGCTTTTTAAAAGGAAAAGGTGGAAATCTAAAAAATCAACAAATATAGTTGTAAATAACTGACAAATACATCATATCCTATCTTGCATATCCTATCTTGCTCTCCCTCCCTCACATATATACACACACACCCACACACAAACACATACCCCTTGTTTCTCTAGACCACTGGTTCTCAATACATTTTGAGATTTTAAATGTCTTTACTTGTCACCGTTCAGAAGAAGGAGTGCTACCAGCATCTAGTAAACACCTCACAATGCACAGGACAGCTCTCACAACAAAGAATCAATAGCACTGACCTTGAGAAACCCTGATCCAGTCTCACTTGTCAGAGGATCCCAGCAGTACCACATTGACTCCAATGACTACATTCCATAGAATCAGGCCCCAGCTGTGTAGCGAAGGGCTTTATTCCCCTCAGAGCCTCATGGCGTTATTTCTGTTCTTGAGGATTTTCTCAAGTGAATTCGTGCATTGTTCACGTGGGCTTTCTCCCTCAGCTTCTGCCTGTGTTGTAGCAATTCAGAGAGAAATCCCTTGGGAGCAGCCACTGAGCTCGCACAGCTGCCTATTCCATCCTTCCCCCACAGGGGATGATGATGGGGCCCAGTGCACCACCCCCCTGGTGCCCTCTACCTTGCTGATGCTGTCGTCGCAGTCTCAACATTGCCATAGCTCTGTGAAGTCTATGCATGTATACTTATGCTAGTTACTCAGTTGTGTCAATTCTTTGTGGTCCTTTGGACTATAGCCCGCCAGGCTCTTCTGTCCATGGGATTTTTCAGGCAAGAATACTGGAGTGGGTTACCATTTCCTCCTCCAGGGGGTCTTCCCAACCCAGGAGTCAAACCTGCATCTCCTGTGTCTCCTGCATTTTAGGCGGATTTTTTATCCGCTGAGCCATCAGGGGAGCCTGTGGAGTCTGGTTACCTGGAAACCAAAGCAGTGCTCTTGGTTGGGCTCACACAACACCCTATGAGAAGAGTTTCTTTGGCCTCTGCCTGCAGCTGCTCTCCAATACAGGTTTGTGGGGTCTGGCCAGGAGATCAGGAGCAAGGAAAAGACTGCATTGTCCTCTCATATCTCAGGTCCCTGAGCCAACCACTTTTCTTCTCCTGTGAACAAAATTTCTCAAGCAAATAAACATTTGCAAATCCATATATACACACACTAAGAGTAAATACTATGAGTTCAGATAAAGTTATTCCAATTGACATTCACCACAGATGCGTGAAGCGTCCCCTCCCACCAGCCACATGGGCCAAGCTAATGCCCATTCCTTTGCCTTAGCTTATCCTCCAACAGAAGATCTCCCTACCTCCACACTGTTTACATAAATCTTGCTGTCTTTTAAGACCTGGTTCTCATCTCCTCCAGGAAGTTTTCAAAATCATCTAGGATATGCTTGTTGCCGTAAGTAGTAGAATGTTTAAAACAATTAGTGGTCTTATTATTTTATATAAAAAGAAGCATGCCACTAGAGAGTTCCATAGTTGAGCAATTCAAAAATTTAGTGGCTTCTTTCCAATTCTCTTGATTTTTGTCTCATGGTCACAAGACGGCTGTCACAGCATCTTCTCATCAGGAAAATATCAAAAGGCAGGAAGTAAGAGAGGTTCCCAGCCTCTCCCGTGCTGGGGTATAAAAAGGAATTTGATTAGAAGCCTTTTTCTTTTTTGTCAGAGAAGAAATTCTTTCCCACAAGTTCCCAACAGATATCTCTTTATATTTCATCCACCAGAACTAACCCAGTCATTGAGATGATTGTAATAACTAGACATATCATGGTCATTCCTTGAACCTGGAGGAGGGACCCACCTTACCTTAGTGAATTGCTGCTCCATGAAAAGAGAAGCATTGATTCTTTGGGAGTACTCAGAAGGAGACTTGCCAGGCCCTTTGGAATGAAGAGTAGGACCATACCATCTTGGATGCTACACATAGTAGCATCAGAACTGTTTGAACCTGTTGATAACAAAACCATATCAAGAGAGAGACATATTTAAGACCACCGGTTCTCCTTGTTCTTTCCCATCATTGAGCAACAAGCTTGTGAAATGTGCCATAATGGAGAGAATATTAAGAGTTAACATTAACTTAATATTGAGAGTAGTGAGAGTTAACAAACTTAGATTTGAATTCCAATCCTGGCACTGATGAATAACCTTGGGCAAGTCATTTACTTTCTCTCTGAATTGTGCCACTCACTGCCAGTCTAATTCTCTGACTCTGAAAATGGCACCTTGGGAAAACTGGAAGCTGAAAACAAAAATGTCTCTCATGGGCTGCCTCTGCTCAGTTCTTCATCCTTCCTCAGTCTTCTCCAGGATGGGACGTTGTCATGAAACACAATCATGCCTGTTCAAAGTTCCAGCAAATGCTATAGACTCAACAATGAAATACTGAATCCTGGACCTTAGAACACTGAACAGAACAGCAGCAAGGGCTGACAAAAAGTAGAAATATTAGAATTTCAAAGTCATCAAAACTCAAGAAAAGGAAATTCAGGGCAATGGAATTTTTTTAAGACTTCATCTTCTTTTAAATTTTACTTTATTTTACTTTACAATACTGTATTGGTTTTGCCGTACATTAACATGAATCCACCATGGGTGTACATGAGTTCCCAATCCTGAACCCCCCTCCCACCGCCCTCCCGATATCATCTCTCTGGGTCATCCCAGTGCACCAGCCCCAAGCATCCTGTATCCTGTATCGAACCTAGACTGGCGATTCATTTCTTACATGATAGTATACATGCTTCAATGCCATTCTCCCAAATCATCCCACCCTCTCCCTCTCCCACAGAGTCCAAAAGTCTGTTCTATACATCTGTGTCTCTTTTGTGGTCTCGCATACAGAGTTATCATTACCACCTTTCTAAATTCCATATATATGTGTTAGTATACTGTATTGGGGTTTTCTTTCTGGCTTACTTCACTCTGCATAATCGGCTCCAGTTTCATCCACCTCATTAGAACTGATTAGAATGTATTTTTAATGGCTGAGTAATACTCCATTGTGTATATGTACCACCGCTTTCTTATCCATTCATCTGCTGATGGACATCTAGGTTGCTTCCATGTCCTGGCTATTATAA
>NW_024071727.1:0-6766 GCF_014754425.2 Oryx dammah
CTTTCTGGAAGGGGTAAAAACAACCACCAAACAAAACATCTATTTCAAAAAGAGAGGAATAGTATAAATGTATCATTCATAGGATCACTGTCATGGGCTGCTGCTGCTGCTGCTAAGTTGTGTCAGTCGTGTCTGACTCTGTGTGACCCCATAGACAGCAGCCCACCAGGCTACTCTGTCTCTGGGATTCTCCAGGCAAGACTCCTGGAGTGGGTAGCCGTTTCCTTCTCCAGTGCATGAAAGTGAAAGTGAAGTCGCTCAGTATTTTCCGTCTCCTAGTGACCCCAGGACTGCAGCCTACCAGGCTCCTCCGTCCATGGGATTTTCCAGGCAAGAGTACTGCAGTGGGTTGCCATTGCCTTAGGGATACAACAATTCCACAAAGTTCATGGAATAAATGCCACCCCTGTTGCTTTCTACAACATCAGATGTGGTCCCTCAAACCTCAATCCACACAGAACTGGATGTTTCAGATGCCATTCATAATTTTAAGGGATGGAGTGGTGATCCATCCTTCCTGACTGACTCAACTGTCTCTCTCTCTTGCTGCCCTGTGTCACTGAGAGATTTTCCATCCTCTTTCAATGAACTGCCGAACTGAGGTTCCGGAACAGTTCACAAACACAGAGGAAAAACTGCTCAAAACCCATCTCCCCTCTTGCTTTAAGCAGCCAGACTAGGAAAGCCCCAGGGGACACAAAACGGGGATGATAGCTTCTGTCAGACGCTGTGTGTTGTCTGTTTGCTCACTAAGTTGTGTCCAACTCTTTGGTGACCCCAGGGACTATAAAGCCCACCAGACTCCTCTGTCCATGGAATTCTCCAGGCAACACCACTGGAGTAGGTTGCCATTTCCTTCTCCAGGAGATCTTCCTGATCCAAGGATCAAACTCGTGTCTCCTGCATTGGCAGATGGAGTCTTTACCACTGAGCCACATAATGAAACCTGGCTATCCCTGTATGTGAGTCTGAGTGAACTCCGGGAGTTGGTTATGGACAGCGAAGCCTGGCACGCTGCAGTTCATGGGGTCACAAAGAGTCGGACATGACTGAGCGACTGAACTGAACTGATCCCTGTATGTAACTCACAAAGTACAAGAGGTTTTATGGCTATAATCTCCAATTTGTCCTTAAGCCGTGTCTCTTTGGGTCCTTAATTAATTCTTATCTTTCTTGGGCATACCATCTCCCACTTGCCAAGCCAGCTGAGAAATTCGCTGACTGCTTCGCCAATGGGCCGAATATCCTTCAAATATTCCTATGTTCTGTGGGAGGTCTGCCTGCATGCCTGGGGTGTGGCAGGTTTGAGAGCAGCCACTGCTGATACAGCCCCTAACAGCAGCAGCTGTTAAGACCTGCTAAGACTCAGGCAGCAGTTCACAGCTAGAGGAGATTTCGCTCTGTCAAGACACTTTTGCAGGCCACCAATGGGTAGATGCTACTTATATCCAGTTGGTAAAGGCCAGAGATACTGCTAAACATCCTTCAATACACAGGACAAAGAATTATCTGGAATAAAAAGTCAATAGCCCCAAGGCTGAGAAACATCAGGCCCGTGTCAGTTACATGCAAATACAGCAGAACACGGGCACAGGTGCACATCATGCAATGCCCCTTGGATTTCTAGAGGCCTAAAGAAGAACTCAGCAGTCTGGTCCCACCGACCCAAAAGGTCTTATAGTCTAGTAAGAAAATGTATTTTGAGATGCCTGGGAAGTGTGAGGGGAGGTAAGGTAGAATAAATTCATCAAGGTCTTTGACCTGAACACTTTCCTCAGTTTCACTCTTGTCCAGTGTCTTAACACTGACAAACACTTTAGGCATGTATGTGAACATACTGGAAAAAGAAACTGCTTAGGTTCAAAAATGACTTGAATGCTAGAAGCAACTGTTCCTTTCTAACAGACTTCTTTTCCGGTGCTCAAAATCAACCACATTGGATATCAAAAAGGTCAAAGGTGGGCAGACCCAGCTTAAGTCCTTGTCCTGCTCAGTAACTAGCTAGGTGACCGGGAGCTAATCCAAGCTTTGTTGTGCCACACTTTCTGATGTCAGAGGGTGACACGGCATGTAACACTACAAATGGCAAGGTGACATTCTCAGACCAAATCAAGAAACCAGAAACTGGTACAGTCACTCACCCTCCTTGGGAGATGGTTCTTTGGCTTCCTTCCTAGATTGTTGACCCTCCTACGCAGAATGGTCTTTTCCTAAATCTATGTCAAGTCCACTCTTTGAATCGGAGTCCAGGCCCAAATGCACTGTTGGGGATTCCACTTCACCTTGTCCCTTCAGCTTGTCCTTTGTGGGATGAGGCAAGGGTTTTGCTTTGTCTGAAAAGTCCTTCTCAAGCTGGGGGCTCGTCTTCTCCTAGACTGCTTTTGGGTCCACTTTCTCACTGGCTGGTGACATGCTTTCAGCTCCTCTTCCATCTCCACTGGGTTCAGCAATTTGGCCTTTTTTTCTTGACAGCACATGGCTTTTTGTACATCTGAGCCCCCTCTTTTCTTCAGCATCCTCTGGCTCTTTCTTGGACCTCTGCTCCTCATCACTCATAGAGTCATTTCAACTACTATCTGACTTCTCAGAATCCCTTGAATTGCTGTGTTCAACAGGCATATAAACATCTGCTGAGATTTCATGTATGCCTAAGCAAACAAACAGAAAAACCTGAAAAAATAAAATAAAAAAAACAGCATGTGGTATAGTCACAGAATAAAGAGCAGGACCAAAACCCCACAAATATTTTCCATGCTCACTGCTGGAATTAAAAGGAATATACATGGCATCACACTGGCCTGGTGGGGTTAGCAGTAGACTTAAGTTGCAGCTGACTACAGGGAACAAATGGAACTTGCCGGGAGAGCGTCATTTACTGACATTCAAAGATGGCATGAGACCAGGCCACATGAATTTCTGATTTATCCGGAGCTCAATCTTGCCCGTATATATAACACACCGGGACACAGAGAATGGGAGGCATGGAAGCAAATGCTACACAGGAGTTGGTAAAACTCATTTAACATTTTCAGTTCAGTTCATTTAAGTTGCTCAGTAGTGTCCGATTCCTTGAGATCCAATGAACTGCAGCACATCCAACTGTTTTTCTATTTGTAATTGAGTCCAGAGGAGAGTCACCCATTTCCATGCCTCATGCAGAAGGAAAAACAATAAAACAGTAGGAGTTTCCTACATATACAAGCAAACATGGGAAAATCTCTTTTCTAACAAGAATTTCATTTAACCCATTTATGTTTTCTGCTCCCGGTAGTGAGTCTCATCCATCTGTAGGTAAATAATCTGATGCCCTACAATTTTGGAATGAAGAAATCCCCATCAACTCTGTATTGTCTTCATTCTAGAGCAATGGTTACCCTGAGTGGGATCACGGAAGAGAAAACCATAAAAGGGTAAGAACTCCAAACAGCCCAGCAGGATCAGGAGTGAACGATATCCACCTCCTCCAGGACTCAAATTGAAAGAATTTAAACACCAAGTCGGGTTTAGTTTCTGGATCTCAGGGCTGGTGCAATTAGTAACTAAAGGTTGGCCAACAGAATGACAAGCATGGCCACACATGCTTGGATACTGGAGCCCAAAGGAGGTGAATTCAGATCCTGCTCCTCTGCTTCTGTTAGTTGTGTGACCCTGAATGAGTGAACTACCTCTCTGAGCCTCTGTCCCGTCCCCTGCATAATGGGTGTGATAATAGTATCAACCTTCCAGGACAATCTACACACAGTGCAAGGGGCATAGGAAGTCCTCCGTAAATCCTTAATAACAATAACAAAACGAGGACCTAGACCAGCTGCCTGCAAGAACCCAAGACACACCTCACTGTGCTTTGCAACTCTCTATGTCTTGTCGAGATTTGGCTGGAATCTGCTGTGAATCTGCCCCTTGGGAGAGAGGAAAAGAAAAGGAGCAGACTGCTGCTGGACAGACTCACTCACCTCCATCAGGTCCATCTCAGCCTTGCTTTGATCTCGAAGACACCACCACACTCCTGTGAGATCAGGCACTGGAGGGAAATAGCGAATAACGCTCATCACTTCGCTTCTTCTAGAAAACACGTTCTTGTGCTCAGGAGGAAAAAACTTTAAACACCTCTATCATTTATCCCAACAATATTATCTACTCGACCGCCTGGGCTGACTTGGACATAAGAGGCTGAAAGAACATTTGGCAGGTTTCTATGGAACTATCGCCTGCTTTCAATACAGAAAATGCACTACTCCAGCCAGATGGTTGGTTTCCATGAAGCTCAGCATCATTGTAGATCCCCCAAAGTCAAAGATTACACTATTTTCAAACTCAACAACACCTAAAAAAGTGATACTGAGTCTGGCCACTTTGCTTTGAACTTCAGGCCCAGATCAGCATGGGTTTGTAACATACAGCGGTGCTGAGCCTCACAGAGATTATGGTGATAAAGATGGGGAGATCAGCTCAATTATCCAGAGACTTCGTTCTTTGTCAACCTGGTCTGGAGCTCAAATTAGAAAGAAAGGGAAAATAAGAATTTCTCTGGTGGTACAGACGTTAAGATTCCATACTGCCAATGCAGGGGGGCCCTGGTTTCATCTTTAGTCAGGGAACTAGATTCCACAGGCCATGGCTAAGAGTTCGCATGTGACCAATGAGGGTCAAACATCCTGCATCTCACAAATAAGACCCCACCTAACCACATAAATATTTAAAGAAAGCGGAAATAGAAGACAGGCACACACTCCAGCTGGTGTGCTGTTCCTTTCTTTGGCTCCTGGTATCTATCTGAGGAATGGGGACTGATTAGTCTTGGACAGGAACCTGCGTCTTCTTGCTCAGGTCCTCCTCAAACCGGTCGCGGGCAATGGCCTCTACTTAATGGCTCAGGTCCAAAGGCCCAGCCTGCCCCTACCACCACCCCAACCCCCATGTCTGCTCTGGGTCCTTGTTTGACCAAGCTGGCCCAGAATCCCAAGGATCCATGAGCATACATTTCTTGAATTCCTTCTCTACGTCCTCTGCTGCTGCCTCTGCTGCTGCTGCTGCTGCTGCCAAGTCGCTCCAGTCGTGCCCGACTCTCTGCGACCCCAAAGACGGCAGCCCACCAGGCTCCCCCATCCCTGGGATTCTCCAGGCAAGAACGCTGGAATGGGTTGCCATTTCCTTCCTCCAATGCATGAAGGTGAAAAGTGAGAGTGAAGTCACTCAGTCGTGTCTGACTCGTAGCGACCCCATGGACTGCAGCCCACCAGGCTTCTCTGTCCGTGGGACTTGCCAGGCAAGAGTACTAGAGTGGGGTGCCACTGCCTCTAGTGACCCCCAAAACATAAAAAAGGGACAAAATGGTGGAAGCAGCAAAGGCCCAGAAAACAGTGAGAGACTCTGCAGGCAGGAAACATGGGCTTTCATCCTGACATCCCCTCCAATAGACCCGAATGCACTTGGGATCTGACAAGGTGTGCCAAGTTCCTCTGTCTGAACCCTGAAAGCAGGTCAGGAGGATGTGGGATCTCTCAAGGATCCCCTAAGAACAAGGATAAGCCATCTCTGAGCTAGGTCCACTGGCTATGAGCTCACGACCTGCTTCTCCCATCTCTTTGCCACCCCCATCCAGAATGTCACCTCCAACCACCAACCTGGCACAAAGACCTAGATACAGACTGAGTGCTGGACTGCAGGGCTCCTCCAAAGCCTTCATTCTCCCCCTTAACAGGACCCTTGCATTCTGCCCAGCACCCAAGAAGGGGGGATGCTCCTAATACCACAAACCAGAGATTTACCCTTTTAACGGGCCACAGGTAGTCACCCCAAAGCCCCACCAAAACCCCTCATAAAAGACTGGAGTCACAAATCACTCCAACTTCATTTATCACCATAACGAGGGAAGATTAGGAAGGACCCTGCCCCAAGGACACACTTGGGGTTGGCCACCAGGGAGATTCCAAAAGTGAGCTTTCAGAGCACACTGGGACAGCATCCTTGTCATTAAAGAAACGGCTCTAAAATCCCTGAACCAAGGGTGCAGGTGTGCATGCATTTGTTTGTCTGGTGTGTGTGCACATGCCGATCTCAGGCCTTTCAGAGAGCCTCTCAGGGCTAGGACTGAAGATGCCTGCAAGGACAATGGCTGAATGCACAACTCCTTTGGAGGGCAAAGAATATTCATTCAATTTACTGGAAAGCCATCTTATAAAGTGAATAGACAGCATGAAACAGGGAAAAAAGAGTAAAAGAAGAAGGAGGAGAAGGAGGACTGAAGAACATAGAAAAGAGGAAGGTCCAAATAAACAGCCACATGATTAGGACTTCAACACCTGAACTGACAATATGACAGTAAAAGGCGGAAGACAGGAGGCCCATCTCATCATTTCTGCTCTCAGACGTGAGGAACCACTGCATTCCAAAGGGAAAACACAGGCAGCCTTTTCATGCAAAATGTTCGAAAAGAAGTATCTCACAAAATACTTCCCATGAAGGAGAGTAGCAGCAGACAGTGGTGTTGCCCATGTTACAGGAGGACATCCTGCTCTCTACAACATTCCTACGTGGTTAACAAATTCCACACAGCTGTCACCGAAAAACACAGCTGACCATATCACGTAGGGGCCAATCAATTTTTTCCATAAAGAACCACAGAATAAATGAACTTCTGCAGGAGCATAGGCTCTACTCCAAAAGTGCCATAATGTAATGCATGAAATGAATGTGGCTGCATTCCAATAAAGCTTTACTTACAAAAACAGGTTTGGGGCCAGATCTGGTCCACAGGCTGGAAACT
>NW_024071728.1:0-6765 GCF_014754425.2 Oryx dammah
CGCTGGAAGGATGGAGGCGCCCCTGGCCGCAGGTGCCCGCCCTCTCGGGGCTCAGGTGCCTGCCCCCCACCCCTCGGCTGCAGCCCCTGTGCTGGGGGATGGTCTCCGGGCGAGGCTGCCCCCTTCGCGTGGGTGTGGGGCTGCGAGTCCCCCGGACGAGGAGAGGGGTCACCCTTCCCCCTCTTCTCCGCTCCCCTCCCACCGCGGGCGCCACTCTTCTCTTTGGGGACGGGTCGGGGGCGGGTGTCAGTTCTGCTGGAGTGAAGACACCAGCTCCAGAGCTTGGAGTTTCAGCCCAAGTTTCTGCCTCTGTAGTGACAAGTCCGCCAGGTCTAGGGCTTGACAAGTCCCCCAGCTCTAAGCTTGCACGGCCCTCGGCCCAGGCCTTCCTCCCGCGGGTGTCACGACTGTCCTCGCTGTCGCCCACTTGGGCCTCAGCTCTTACCCTTGAGTATCTGTCCCTGGCTCTTTTGGACGCTCTGTCTCCTGGATCCAGACTCTGCCCAGCCCGCTCCGGGTGTGGACTTCCTCTTGATGTCACTCCTGCTTCAGGGTCTTCTTGGTGGGACTGTTGAGCTCCTGTGGGTCCCGGGCACCTACCTGGTCCTCTCTTGGGGGCCCCTCCCAAGTTCCCACTGTCCCCGCAGCATCAGCTGTCTCCTGGTGGCGGGCAGCGCCAGCTCCGTTCTTTCTAAGCAGGCCCTGCCTGTCAGCTCCAGGGCAAGCCCCTTCCCACGGTTGCTGCTCCTGTCCTTTGGTGCTGGTTGTTTTGGCTCCTTCCCCACCCCACTGCCCTCACCGTGTCGGCTGTCACTTCCCTCCGTCTGAGGCTTCTGTCTCCGTTCACATTAGTCCCTCCACTGGGGTGTGATCCTGCAGGAGGGCAAGGACCCCAGCCCCTGGGTGTTCATCTTGGGCGCCTAGCTGAGGCTGTGGAAGCTCCCCAGCCCTAAAGAACGCTCTTGGTGTAAGCAGTCGTGGAACCTGGGCTCAAGCCTGCCCAGACCACCCTACTGGAGCCCCCTCGGAGTGTAAGGTTCTTCAGGATGAGCTTCCTGTGCTGTGCGGTGTGGGGTTTGGGGGCCGGAGTGGGGCTTTTTTCCCCAGGATGAGGAACTTCTCGGTGTTGCCTCTTCCAGGGGTAGGTTCCTGTCTGTGTTGGTGTTGGTGTTGGCCGCTGTTGGACTTGAGGTGTCCGCGCCTTTCTGTGTGCCCCCCACCGTGGGACTAAGGACCCTTCCCGGTGCTGGTGCCCAGGGCCAATGCCTCCGCCCTGCGCGTGATGTCCCACGAGGCGGGACTCGGCGTCTGCCCTCTCCTGAGGCCCAGCTTCCTTGATGGGGCGGTTAAGATGCCCGAGACTTGAGGGGAAGACCCCAGGGTGGGATTCCCAGTCCCCCAGCCTTGGTCCTGGGCCTTGCAGTGGGGAGATGACCCCCTCCACCCCAGGACCTGGTATGTCCGCCTCCTGCTGTCAGTGGCCTCCCAGGTTAAGGGAGGCCTTCCAGCACCACTCCCCAGCAGGCCAGGGCGCCTCCCCCCACGGCTCGTGACAGCCCCCAGGGTTAGGGACCACTTGGTATTGGTTCTCCAGGACTAAGGCTCTGGCTCTTGTGGCGTGTGTGCGGCAGGGTGGTCTCCCGTGAGGTGGCGCTTTGGGGGTTCTTCTGTGTGAGTTTTAGTCCTGCCCGAGTGGTCGTTGGCTCCTGTGGGTCTGGCACACTGCTCACCGCCCTACCGCCAGGGTAGGCTCCTGACTCATGGGGATGTGCCTTCCTCCTGGATGGAGTGTTTTGGTTAAGTCTCCTGGGCCAGGGTTCCAGAGTCCTGGGTGCCGTTTGAGACTCGGGGCGGTGAGAGCACTTGCACGTCTCTCCCGAGACCCCTGCCACGCCCGCCTGCCCCGGAGCTCCCCAGCGGCCCCTTTGAGGGTGGCAGGGCCCCCAGCCCTGTCAGCCTGGGGCTCTTCTGTGAGGAGGGCTTCTCTGCCTCAGGACTCGGGCTCCAGCCCCCTTTCTAGGCCTTTCCTGCAGATCTGAGGCACAGGCTCCCACTGGCTGGGGGGGTTCTCGGGGCGGGGTGGGGGCATGGTGCCTCCGCAGCCAAGGCTCTCAGCTCCTGTAAGTACCGACCCATCCTGGGGTGTGAGCACCCGACCCGGTGTCCGTGCCCTCCTCTGGAGCCGCTGCCTTCCCCGGCTCAGGTGGTGTCTTCTCGCGGGCTCAGCCCTGCCCACTTGGAGGTGCTGTCTGAAAAGATCGCTTCCTGGGCTCAGGCTCTCCTTGGCCCCGGCACCTTGCTTCCTTCAGGACTTCTGCTGCCGCAGTCTGTTGCCCCTCCAGAGCCTCCTCTCCTGGGCTGGGTGCCCAGGCCCATTTAGTGTGGGGACCCCCTTCCCTGAGGCCTGCAGTGCCTTGTTCGGGGTGTAAACCCTCTGGGCTGGAGTGCCCGTCCCTGCCCGCGCATGGAGCTTCTGGGGCAGAGGCGGAGAGCAGAAGCTCCTGTCTGACGCTCCTGGCCCCCCACAACCCTCTGCAGCAGGAGGTGCTCCAGCGTCGGGGTGCTGGCTGAGACTCACCGCTGCATGCCTCGTGGCCGATCCAGGCCCTGGTGTGAGCTCCTGGGCCCAGGTGCTGCCTCAACTGCTTTGAGCCCCTCTGTGCTCTTGTCTCCTGGGTACTTTTTCTGGCTGCTCTGCCTTCCTGGAGCTGGAGTTGCCCCATGTTCCCCACCTTGCCGTGTCAGCCAGTCCTGGCTGAGGGTGCAGCTGTCCCTCTCGCTTGGCCCTTTCCGCCCCGCGCCTCCCCCGCCCCATCAGAGGTTGGCGTCCCCAGAGTGGGGCCCTCTGGAGGGTGGGCCCGTCCCGGGGTGCTTCTGGTTCGAAGGCGTGCTCTCTGAGACGCTGGCCCTCCGGTGGCTGCTAGCACATTTTATTGGAATCTCAACTAGATAGCAAAACCTCTAGCTGTGTTCTGTGTTGCCCTCGCCACATTCACGGACAGCACAGATACAGGATGTTCCTGTCCCCATGGAAAGTTCTGGGGGACAGGACTCTTCTGGAGGCTCCCTTCTCCTTCTCCGTGGTGGAGGCGCTCTTGGCGTGACTTCTCTCTCAGTCGAGGCTCCTAGTCCTCCTCAGCCTGCTCTTTCAGCCTGGGCAGTTGGGGCTGCTCGGGGGCTCCCCACCTTGGCCCGTGGGGTGCACCCCCCACCTCTGCAGGGACCTCCCTCCCCGAGGCTCGCCATCTCTCCTGGGCTTGGGGTCGGGTCCTGAGGAGCAGCTTCCCCCCAGGGAAAGCTGGTGGCTCCCCTGTGACCTCAGTCCCCTCTGGGTTGCGTGTCACTTCCTGTAGGCTGGAGATGCCCATCTCTGTGTAGAGGAGGCTGGTCGGAAGGCTTAGGTGTCCCTGAATCTGCACCACTGCTGCACGTGACGTGCAGCTCTTTCCTGCGTGGGTGCAGGTAGCCCCGCCTCCGCCGAGGTTCCCTTCCGTCTCTTCTCTGTCGGAGTTCTCGCCTCTCCTGGTCCTCTCCGGTGGTGCTCTCTGCCCCACGCCTCTAACCCTTTGTGGTGCTGGCACTACGGGTTAGTAGTAATATCTTCTTTGGTTTCAGGATTCTCGTCTGGAGTAACCTTATCGGAGGTCGAAGGCCGTCTTCTGCTTGGGGTCCAGCCCTCTGTAAGGGTTGGTGGGTTTGGTTTTCCCAGTTGTAGGCACCTTCCATCTGCCCCTACCACGCTTTCCCTCTGTCCCTTACAACTTGGCCGTGTGTATACGGTATCCAACTTCTCTCTCCATGGGATGCAAAGTTCTCTGTCTCCTGACTTGTCTGGGGAGTGATCTCTCCCTGTGTTACAATTCTGGTCACCTGTGTGCTTGACTCCTTTGGGGGAATCGTGGTCTCTGGGTCTAAGGCCTCATCCCTAGTAGTCAGCCTGACTCGGCCACGTGCTATTTTCCTGCTCTAAGAAATCCTTTTGAGTGTCATCTGGGGGAGAAGGTGTTTCATGCCCTAGGAATTTTCCACTTCCCGGTTCAGAGGTCTGAAAAAAGTGTATCTATTTCCTTGGTCAGAAACTTCTAGAGTCCTCTCGTGGGCCAGACCTGTGCTGGGCAGTCGAGGCTGGAGGAGGAGAACGGGGCCTGGGCTCCATCACCAGATAGCTACTGCCTCTTCCCCTTCGGCACCCACACACCCTCCAGCCCCAGCCTCGCTTGTGGCCCTCGTCGGCCGGGAGTAAACGTGTGCTCCTCCTCGCTCTCTCCCAGCAGCGTCCGTCTCCAGGAGAGTATGAAGAGAGTGCGTCTGTAGGGCAGGGAAGATGGCGGACAAGCGCAAACTCCAAGGTACCAGGCTTCCCACCAGCATGCCGCGCGCTCGCTCCTCGGAACTCTTCTTCGGGTGCCTGCTGCCTCGCAGGACGCTCAGTCTCCTTTCCTCCCTGCCAGGTGAGATTGACCGCTGCCTCAAGAAGGTGTCCGAGGGCGTGGAGCAATTTGAAGATATTTGGCAGAAGGTACTGGGGCTGGGCCTAAAAATCCAGGTGCACCTCCAGGGATGAGTGAACAGGACAAGGCTGGGGAGCTCCTGAGAGGGACTAGGAGAGGGCCTGCCTGTCCAGGTGCTAAGGACCTTAGAGAAGCCGCTCTGGGGTGGTTTGGTGGGCGTGGGGGGTGGGTCCCCCAGAGTCCCCGGCCCACAGAGAGACTGGAGTCTTCCCCTGCAGAGGGCCGTCGGGCAGCCAGAACCACACTGACGCCTGCATTCTCTCCGTCCCGCAGCTCCATAATGCAGCCAACGCGAACCAGAAAGAAAAGTATGAGGCTGATCTAAAGAAGGAGATTAAGAAGCTTCAAGTGAGGGGGCTGGGGGCCTGGACTCCTGTGTCCTGAGGGCGGCGGGAACAGGGAGCGTGGACTGCTGGGTCCCGGGAAGCTGAGGGCTGGAGAGCTGGGGGCCAGGCCACCCTGAGGCCGCCTGACCGTCTTGCCGTTGCCTCCTCTAGCGGCTGAGGGACCAGATCAAGACATGGGTAGCATCCAATGAGATCAAGGACAAGAGGCAGCTCATAGACAACCGCAAGCTCATTGAGACGGTAGGAGCTCGGGGTTGGTGCCTGAGAGGCGGGGGTGGCAGGAGTCCTGGGGCCCCAGAGGCCCTGAGAAGAAGGACCTGGGGAAGGCAGGCGGCGGCCCTGGGGCTCCGGTGTGTGCTCCCCGGCCCGGAGTCAGCTGCTCTCCCGCCTTCGGGACCCCCTGCCAACGGCGCTCTCCACAGCAAATGGAACGGTTCAAAGTCGTGGAGCGAGAGACCAAGACCAAAGCCTACAGCAAGGAGGGCCTGGGCCTGGCGCAGAAGGTGGACCCTGCCCAGAAGGAGAAGGAGGAGGTCGGCCAGTGGCTCACGGTGCGTCAGGGCAGGGGGGGTTGAGCGAGTCGGGGCTCCAGCTCCGTGGGGTGAGGACTCTGCTGACTGTCTCCTCTCTGCGCACAGAACACCATCGACACCCTGAACATGCAGGTGGACCAGTTTGAGAGCGAAGTGGAGTCCCTGTCGGTGCAGACGCGCAAGAAGAAGGGTGACAAGGATGTGAGTGGGGGGCCCAGAGCGCAGGGGCCGGGGGCAGGGGCAGGGCCAGGCTGGCAGGTAGGAGTCAGGGCCTGGGCTCCGGAGGCAGGTGGCGGCGGAGCGGGAACGGTCAGGGTTGGGGGTGTGGGGAAGGGGAAAGCCGCCCCATGGGTGCCGCCTGGTGTCTGGGTGAACAGCAGGCTGTCAGGAGGGGCAGTTTTGGGGAAGATGCTAAGTTTGGCTCTGGTGGAGGGTAAGCATGAAGCCTGAGGCCCCCAGGGCAGGAGGCTGAGGAGTTGCCGCTGTGGCCTCCCAGCCACCGAGGGCCCAGGACCTGAGGAGGGCAGGAGGTGTGGGCACAGTGGGACGTGGAGGAACGGTTGGTTTGGCCTGAGGAGAGGAGTGCTTTGAGACAAAGCCAGGGCCCAGGGCCCGAGTCCCAGAGAGCCAGGACCGCCGGGTCTGTGTTCCAGGGGTGCCCCTGTCTGTGTGCAGAGGAGGGCGGAGGACGGTGCAGGGGCGGCCAGGTGCCAGAGGGAGGTGGGTCCTTGCAGGGCAGAGGGATTGGAGCTGGAGCTGAGACGTCAAATCCTGAAGGCGATGGGGCCTTTGCGGCAGGCCTCTGAATCCAGACTTAGGGGTACATGGATAAGGGTGTGGTGTCAGGGTGGTGACAAAGATGGTCACAGTTGTGAGCAGTACCCCAAACGGGGTTGGCCGTTACTGCTGTTAGGGCGAGGAGGGGCGAGGGGTTAGTGTGCTGCAGAGGGTGGACGCAGTGGGCGGGTGGGCTCAGGTGGGGGCTGCCACTGAGAGAGGCGGGTGGCTGGGTGGTGGATGGGGCCTGTCCCAGGGAGCCGCAGGGCTCCCTGGCTCTCCTTGCCACTGGCAGCAACATCAGGGTGGGAGGCGTGTGCTGCCCCTGTGGGCTCTAGAGGGCTAGAGGGGGCCGGCGGGCTTGTGGCCCCTGAGCCTGGCCCCAGCTCGCCAGCAGAAGCAGGACTGGATCGAGGGCCTGGGGGCCCAGGGACTGGGGTGGGCTCTGTGAGGGCAGGGGGGTGGGCTCTGGATGGGGGCGGGCGGGGGCAGGTGCAAGAGGGCAGGGGGCCCCAGGGACTGCGGTGGGCTGGGGGGGCGGAGGGCGGGCTCTGTGGGGACAGGCTCTGTAGCGGGGGTGGGCTCTGTGGTGACAGG